>NW_027509097.1:15147500-15180000 GCF_051911475.1 Siphateles boraxobius
TCAGAAAGGTGACATGTCTGAGAGGGAAAGTGGCTCTTAGTTGATTTACGGATCTTTGTCCCTAGCATGATTATACCTTCATTAATGTTCAGATAGCTATAACACATCCACACTGCATTCTAGAAGAAGGTGATGTACATCAAAGTGTGAGTCATTAAATGAGCATTAATTAGCTAGGAGGCATGATACAGGTGAGGTTACATTGATCGTTAGTTGGTTGTATACCAGGATACATACCATAATATATACCTAATAGTACACGAGACAGTAAACCATTTACACTGTTTCTTTCACAGTTTTATGCATGTTCATTTATAGATCAGTTAGTCTATGATTAATGCAGCAAAGTCTGTTTTAAAGAGGTTTCTGTTTCATAGTCTCTCTCTTGAGTATGTGGCCACATTCCTCGGAGGTCGTAAAATCTCCTTATCATGCCCTGTAACATGACACTGTTTCTGCCCTTGTGTTTGTTCATTTGGGCTGTGTGAGGAGTTTCATAAACCTTTGTATATAATGAATAATTAGTATGTGTCTGATTGGTCCATACCCTACACTTCCAAGACCTCTTTAAGAAGTTTTTTTTTTTCAATCCACTATTCCATTAAAGTTTTCTCCTCCCCTAAAGCCTTGTTACTACTTGGCAGGCTTAGACAAAAAGCTTTACAAGAGCGAGCTGCGTTATAAATACAAAGCTACTTCTCCAGGCCTGATCAACAGCACGAGGCGAGTCATTAATAAAGTAATGAAGCTTTTGAGAGACTGGCTGAGGCATTGATTCTGTGGAGGCAGACAGACGCATATTCAATTCAATTGTACTACCGCATATGAATATTTTTTCTTCATAGCCCACACCACATTAAAGATTTCTGATAAAAGAATGTCTCAAAGGCTTTAAGAGTAGTGACGACCCCAATCCCTTTTCTACAGCCCAACAGGTTTCATATCCTTGGAAAATCAGAAGGTTTGATACTACAGAGTGAAATGTTTGATAAATAATTAAATTAAAGGGTCATGAAACTCTTAACTAAATTTTGTGTAAGGTATGTGTGTTAAACATCATTAAAGACAATGTTAGCATCTGTTAGATTTAATTGTAGGGGAAAACTGGTTAACATTTTTTTTTTTCCTACAGTTCACTAAAGTACTTCGATGACGCGTCGGTGTCTCATAATTATTCACAAGACTGAGTTTTCTTATCCTATGAAAAGACACTGTCTCTTAATTATTCATGACACCACGTAGTGCTTTCCAATGACAGACGTGTCAAACTGTGAGATCACGCGTAATAGATAAGAGAGGCGTTCAGGGTCACAAAGTGTTTGTTTCCTTGGTGTAAAAACACACCAGCTTGGTGGTGGAGAGGAAACAAAGTGATGAAGCCAATCAGAATATGGGGATGATTAAGAGGCCATGATGTACAGAGGCCAATGGGCAAATTTGGCCAGGATGCCGGGGTTAAACCCCTACTCTTTTTTTCCGAAGGACTTCCTGGGATTTTTAATGACCACAGAGAGTCAGGACCTCAGTTTAACGTCTCATCCGAAGGACGGTGCTCTTTGACAGTATAGTGTCCCAGTCACTCTACTGGGGCATTAGGACCCACACAGACTACAGGGTGAGCTCCCCCTGCTGGCCTCACTAACACCTCTTCCAGCAGCAACCTAGTTTTCCCAAGAGGTCTCCCATCCAGGTACTAATCAGGCTCAGCCCTGCTTCGCTTCAGTGGGCAACCAGTCTTGGGCTACAGGGTGATATGGCTGCAAGTATGGCTTTGCCCACGATGCTGCCAGGGCTAGACTCTAGCTGTGGGCGGTTGATTGGCTATCATGCCGACACATCGAAACGTTTGTTTGTAGCAAGCATCTTTCTCGAGGAGTGAATGTGTTTTGTCATATAAAAATCTTTATAATGATCATGATAGGAGATCTATAATGGGAGATGGGCATTAAATTTATAATTGAAATGATTGTTATTGCTGCATCCATAGACAACAGTGTGTATTTTACAAACTATAAATGTTTTGTTTTGCTAGTACTTATGTGTATTTAAATGTCTGAAACGTAAAATAAAGATTATGTGGTTGAAAACACATGATCTTTGGTTGTGATATACAGTATGACAAGCTCTGAGCGTGTCTGTCTCTAGCTCAGCGCCAGTCAAAACACGAAAACACATTTGAATTTAGCTGATTCACACTGATGTGATCGCACGTGTCAAAGGGTTAATTTAATATATGTAGCAGGGTATTCAGTTACTTTTAAAAGGACAAACAGACGGTTAGTGTATTTCATCGGACTTTAACTTTGTCGGCTATAAAACCTTGCAATTCCTTACGTTTTACCCCTGGTTTTTAGTGAGAGTCAGCATGGGCCACTGACAGATGACAGTTGCTCGCCCCCCTCTTCCTCTCCTTCCTTGCCCTGCCACACCCACTTCCCTCCCTTCTTCTCACAGCCATCGAAGCCCCATTTTTCAAAGAGATTGTGAGGTAAACTTGATCTGAAAGAGGGGGGTTCATGGCCCTTCAATGTTGGGTTTTAGATGTGGGATCTGAAATCTAAATGACTGTGTGTCGACTGGCCGCATTTTAGTCAATATCAAAATCATTTACTTTCAAACCTCTTCTCCTGGATCGATGTCTTGTTTACAGAATGGGAAAAAAAAGGTGAATGGTTAAAATTAAGCACATTTGCAGCTGTGATGCAGCATGAAGAATCAATATTCAGAGCTGGCAATGAGGATTCTCTTCAATAAGCAGCTTTTATTTCTTCTGTAGCCAATGTAACAAATTCTGTGCACCGCGAAAGCACATTTCATATTTTAAACTGATTCTGCACTGACAGCTTAACATCATATATAATAACAGTATATTACTATAAAATCCCCGTTGTTGAGGCTCAGAACAGCCACTAGCCCACTTTTATCCAGCACTCCATCATTTTACTACAATGTTACTTTCCTGTAAATTATAGATGTGCTGCTATATTGCTGCTTGCTTATTTCTTTCTATTTATTTTGTATTTATTGCTGCTTTGCAAGTAAATAGCACATCTGTCACTTTCCTGTACCATCACAGTCCACTACAGAATCCACAGCCTACTATTTATAGAATTGCATTAGCTCTTTTTGTCCTCTAATTTGATTGGTCGAGCAGTGTATTACAAATAGGCCTTTCCCAGTACCCACACTTGTGGTCTTTGCACTTGACCACTTGTTTTAGATCAGAGCTTTATTTACAATAATTTGTACTCAAAAATAAACTTCTAAATGTCTTTTCAGTAGTCCCTAACATATAATGCAATTTAATTGTTGTACTTCTAATTTAATAAGCGTTCAACATGCAGATGTTTAACAAAATACAAATACTCATCTCTGCACATGATCTCAAATGGCCAAGACCACAAGTTTAGTTATTGGGACAGGCCCAATGACTTCAAATGAATCAAAGCAAGGCAAGTTAAGGCAAGTTTATTTGTATAGCACATTTCATACACAATGGTAATTTAAAGTGCTTTACATAGAAGAAATTAAACTAATCAAAAGAAATCAGAATAATTAAAACAGTTTAGAATAAAAGATAAAATACAGAAATAATCAAATGAAATCAGAATAATTAAAACATAAAATAAAATACAGTACAAACAGTCGGACGAACAGTGGTACAGTGCTTATTCAGTAAATGCACAGCTAAACAGATGTGTTGTGAGTCTGGATTCGAATGTGACTATTGTAGGAGCACATCTGATCTCTTCTGGAAGGTGGTTCCAGCTGCGGCTGGCATATTAGCTAAAAGCGGACTCACCATGCTTAGAGTGAACCCTTGGTATTTCTAGCTGATGTGATCCTAGTGATCTGAGTGATCTGTTGGGTTTATATTCAGTGAGCATATCTGCAATGTATTGAGGTCCTAGGCCATTGAATGATTTATATACCAGAAATAATACTTTAAAATCAATCATATGTAACTGGCAGCCAGTGTAAAGACCTGAGGACTGGTGTGATATGTCCATATTTTCTGGTTCCGCTCAGAATCCTGGCAGCAGCGTTCTGTATGAGCTGCAACTGTCTTATGGTATTTTTGGGAAGGCCAGTGAGGAGTCCATTACAATAACCCACCCTGCTGGTGAAGTCTTGACTGGAAACAAATTATAATTCTTGCAGTATTTTTCAGGTGATAGTATGCTGATTTAGTTATTGCTTTGACATGACTACTAAAACTAAGGTCTGACTCTAGAGTCACACCAAAATTCCTGACTTAATTTTTAGTTGTTTGACCCCTAGACTGAAGGTATGCGTTCACCTTGAGAACTTCATCTTTGTTTCCAAACGCAATTACTTCAGTTCTGTCTTTGTTTAACTGAAGAAAGTTTTGGCACATCCAATTGTTTACTTCATCAATGCATTGGCAAAGGGAGTCAATGGGGCTGTAATCGTTAGGCGATAGGGCTAAGTAAATCTGTGTATCGTCTGCATAGCTGTGGTAAGCGATTTGGTTCTTTCTCATTATTTGGCTCATTGGGAGCATGTACAGGTTGAATAGGAGTGGCGCAAGAATTGAGCCTTGAGGGACTCCGCATGACATGGGTGTCCATTCAGACTTATGATCTCCAATACTCACATAATAACCTCTCCCTACTAAGTATGACCTGAACCATTTTAGGACCATCCCAGTAAGCCCAACCCAGTTTTCCAGCCTGTCAAGAAGTATGTTGTGATCGACAGTGTCAAATGCAGCACTGAGGTCGAGTAGTACCAGCACTGATAATTTGCTTGTATCAGTATTTAAGCAAATATCGTTTATTATCTTTATGAGAGCTGTCTCTGTGCTGTGATGCGGTCAGAAACCAGATTGAAAATTGTCAAAGTATCCATTCGAGCTTAAGAATTTGTTCAGCTGATTGAAGACAACTTTTTCAATGATCTTGCCTATGAAAGGAAGATTTGAGATCGGTCTATAGTTGTTTAATATGGTCTTATCCAGATTGCTCTTTTTCAGGAGGGGCTTGACAACTGCAGTTTTCAGGGAGTTCGGAAAACTCCCAGAGAGAAGTGAGGCATTTACCACTTCTAGGAGATCTGCTTCTAAGCTGTGTAACACATTTTTGAAAAAAGATGTGGGAAGTGTGTCAAGGGCGCAGGTTGATGTTTTAAGGTGCTGTACGGTTTCTTCCAAAATTTTGCCATCAATTTCTTCGACATAGTGACTACTTTCTCAGGCTGTTGTCTGATCTGTCTGACCCCAGCGCAACTCAAGGATGAGCTGATCACCTTTCTGATATTATTGATTTTCTCAGAGAAGAAGGAGGCAAACTCACTACACTTGCTGTCTCAGAGCATTTCACTGGGAATCTGGCTTGGTGGGTTTGTCAGTCTCTCTACAGTAGAAAAAAGAGTGTGTGTGTTGTTTAAGTTGCTGTTTATAATATTTGAGAACAAAGTCTGTCTAGCTTTGCCCAGTTCCTTATTGAAAGCATGGATGCTGTCTTTGTAGATGTTATAATGGACTACAAGTTTTGTCTTCCGCCACATGCGCTCTGCTTTTCTGCATTGTCTTTTCATATTTTGCACTGCTGTTGAGTTTCTCCAAGGTGCTTTTTGTCTGCCATTCTTCTTCCTGACTTTCACAGGAGCAATATCATCAATTACACTCTTAACATTTGAGTTAAAATAATCAAGGAGAAAATCAACAGAGTCAACTGATATTGTCACGATGAGGTGGAAGCAAGGAGGAAGCAGGATCCAATTGCAGCACACTTTATTTAATAAACTCAAACTACATAAAGACACTGGCTAGGGCACAAGACTAAGGAACAGAACCACCAACATCAAGGTACAACAACAACATTATTAAGAACTCACAAAGACTGGACTGAAACACAGGGCTTAAATACAAGGCCAAACAAGCTAAACAAGATAACAAGGGGGCGTGGTATACATGAACACAAACGAGGAGCGGGAAAACTGAACAGGACTGAACCAAAAGCACAAAGACCGGGGGAACACAGACAGACATTACAACATAGCCCCCCCTCTATGGGCGGCTCCCGACGCCCATCAAAACTAGAGACATAGTTCGGGAGGGTGGTGGAGCGGAGGCGGTCCCGGGGGAGGGATGGCGGGCCAGGTCCGTGCAGGGAACGGGACCGGGGTCTTGCGATGGCGGACCTGGGCCATGGAACATGGGCGGAGCTGGACGAACAGACTGCCAGGGCGGAGCAGGCTGTGGGCGTGTCCACGACGGAGCAGGCTGAGGGCGAGGCCACGGCGGAGCAGGCTGAGGGCGTGACCAGGGCGGAGCAGGCTGTGGACCCTCGGGCATCCAGGGCGAAGCTGTCGGACCCTCGGGCGTCCAGGGCGGAGCTGTCGGACCCTCGGGCGTCCAGGGCGGAGCTGTCGGACCCTCGGGCGTCCAGGGCGGAGCTGTCGGACCCTCGGGCGTCCTGGGCGGAGCAGACCCTTCGGGCGTCCAGGGCGGAGCTGTCGGACCCTCGGGCGTCCAGGGCGGTGAAGACCCCTCGGGCGGCCACGGCGGTGAAGACCCCTCGGGCGGCCACGGCGGTGAAGACCCTTCGGGCGGCCACGGCGGTGAAGACCCCTCGGGCGGCCACGGCGGTGAAGACCCTTCGGGCGGCCACGGCGGTGAAGACCTTTCGGGCGGCCACGGCGGTGAAGACCCTTCGGGCGGCCACGGCGGTGAAGACCCTTCGGGCGGCCACGGCGGTGAAGACCCTTCGGGCGGCCACGGCGGTGAAGACCCTTCGGGCGGCCACGGCGGTGAAGACCTTTCGGGCGGCCACGGCGGTGAAGACCTTTCGGGCGGCCACGGCGGTGAAGACCCTTCGGGCGGCCACGGCGGTGAAGACCCTTCGGGCGGCCACGGCGGTGAAGACCCTTCGGGCGGCCATGCTGGAGAGGACCCTTCGGGTGGCCATGGTGGTGGCCTACTGCCCCCCCCCAAAAAATTCTTGGGGGTAGCTACGGGGTCGTAGCCTGGAGAAGGCACCGGCTCAGGAGAAAGAGGCAGAACCAGCGGTGAAGAGGGCTTTAGGCTGGGCAGGACCAGCGGTGAAGGAAACTCTGGGCTGAACAGGACTGGCGCAGGATCAGCGGGCTCTGGTGCAGGATCAGCGGGCTCTGGCGCAGGATCTGCGGGCTCTGGCGCAGGATCAGCGGGCTCTGGCGCAGGATCAGCGGGCTCTGGCGCAGGATCAGCGGGCTCTGGCGCAGGATCAGCGGGCTCTGGCGCAGGATCAGCGGACACCGGCTCAAGTGTGTGCGTAGCCCACACACACCACATGGCTGTGGCCATAATGGCCAGTGTTGCGGTCACTGAGGGCTCAGGCGGCGCATGCGTGGCGTGATCAGTCTCTGACTGGGAAGACGTGACGAGAACGGTCTCTGGCTGGACGGTCTCTGGCTGGACGGTCTCTGGCTGGACGGTCTCTGGCTGGACGGTCTCTGGCTGGACGGTCTCTGGCTGGACGGTCTCTGGCTGGACGGTCTCTGGCTGGACGGTCTCTGGCTGGACGGTCTCTGGCTGGACGGTCTCTGGCTGGACGGTCTCTGGCTGGACGGTCTCTGGCTGGACGGGCTCTGGCTGGACGGGCTCTGGCTGGACGGGCTCTGGCTGGACGGGCTCTGGCTGGACGGGCTCTGGCTGGACGGGCTCTGGCTGGACGGGCTCTGGCTGGACGGGCTCTGGCTGGACAGGCGGGACGTGGATAGGCTCCAGGGATACTGTGAACTGGCAGGGTGCTTCATCAGCCAAGCCCACCGTAGATGCCGAACCCCCCAAGTAAAGGGCCAGGTCAATATATCCCTCTAGGGTCCAACCGGTATAATCATCCGGCATCAGTTGCGCGATATCCGCATCCAGCCCGCTCCAGAACAGGTCCATGAGCTCAATGTCATTCAGCGATCCCAGATGGCAGCAGTTCAAAAAGTCCCTCACATACTTCTCGATCCGCTGGCCATCCTGAAACATAGAGGCTAGAAATCTTCTTAGTACCTGGTTGCTAACAACTGCTGGATCCATTGGCGGTGAGTTCTTCTGTCACGATGAGGTGGAAGCAAGGAGGAAGCAGGATCCAATTGCAGCACACTTTATTTAATAAACTCAAACTACATAAAGACACTGGCTAGGGCACAAGACTAAGGAACAGAACCACCAACATCAAGGTACAACAACAACATTATTAAGAACTCACAAAGACTGGACTGAAACACAGGGCTTAAATACAAGGCCAAACAAGCTAAACAAGATAACAAGGGGGCGTGGTATACATGAACACAAACGAGGAGCGGGAAAACTGAACAGGACTGAACCAAAAGCACAAAGACCGGGGGAACACAGACAGACATTACAACAGATATGCTTGGTGTTAAAGATATAGCCTTCATAAATATTAACTAGTGTTCTCATTTAAGCATCTCTTCTTGACAGACTCAGATCTAGCTTCAATGGCAGGAGAGATCAATATATCAAAGAAAATACAAAAATGATCAGATACAATGATATACGTCCTTAATAACAATCAAAGAAATGTTTAGACCCTTACTGATAAGTAAATCTAGAGTGTGTCCACGATTATGTGTGGGTCCATGTACATGCTGAGTCAGATCAAAAGTTTTTAAAACAGTTTTGATTTGTTTTGCCATATTGGTTTCTGCATTATCTATGTGAATGTTAAAATCTCCAGCAATGGCAAAGCAGTCAAACTCTGAGGAAATTGTTGATAACAGTTCTGTAAAGTCCTCAGCAAAGGCTGGAGAGTATTTTGGAGGCCTGTAAACAATGATAAGTAAAATGTGTGGAGCACCTTTTAACACAATACCCGATATTCGAAAGACGGGTAATTCCCAAATGATAATTGCTTACATTAATAGACATCTTTAAAAAGAGCAGCTAAACCTCCACCTCTTCTAACAGCTCTGCAGACACTCATAAAAGTAAAGTTAGGAGGGGCTGTTTCATTGACGACTGTTGCACTGCAGCTTTCTTCTAGCCAAGTTTCATTTAGCAACATGAAATCCAGGTTGTATGTGGTTATTAAGTCGTTGACTAGAAGTGATTTATTTTTAAGTGAGCGGATGTTTAAAAGTGCTAACTTAACAGTCTTACTTTTTTTCCCCACAGCAATCTTAGTTTGGCGTGTAATAGGCACCAGATTAGATGGGTTTGCTGTACGGCTTTTAAAAGGCCTTAGACTTTCTATCATGTAATCGAACAGCAATAGAGCAAGATAAAGATACAGGCACACTGGGTTCACGCTTGTTCTGTAAACATTTGAGAAAGTTATTTTTATCATAGCGGGGACCCGACACATATCACTGAGAGCTGGTATCAGTTGTTTTTGGTTCACCTCGAGCCTCTGGAGGAGGGTGTGGGCCCTGACGCTGTGGCAGAGACTCACAGGGGGAGGGGGAGGACGAGCTGGGCCCGCAGGCTTTGGTGGTTGCAGGGCCTGCTGTTTTTTGGTTGGTATCTGGGGGCTTGCAGCAAAAGAATGGGATAGTCTAGTTCCAGCATACAGCAGTTGTTCCATTTTCTCTGAGAAGCACAGAAGTGGAGATGCTGGAGAGAGGGATAACGTGTCTGGTGAGAGGGGCTGTTGCCATGGTGTTATTGGAGGCTGTAATATGCTGTCCTGGTTTCCCTGGCTGTTTTTCAGAAAGTCATCCTTGGTTGCTGAATCTTGGAGCAGTGCTGGTATGTCACAGTCTGTCTGTGGTGAGCTCTGTGGGCAGGGCTCAGCTGAGATTGTGTCCGTAAGCAGAGGTTGTTGTGGCTGAGTGGTGTTATCATTGTTCTTGTGTGATGTGTCAACCGCATGTCCATTCAGGTGCTGAAGTGAAATCCTGTGGTCATTCATACTGTATCCAGGTGTGTGTGTGCCATTCAGGTTGAGTGGATTGGCACACATTGCAGAAAGATGACGGAGGGAGAAGTAGATATTGTCCTTTAGCACTCTTGAACCAAGTTTGTCTGGGTGGTGGCCATCCTGTTGAAACAGTTGCCTCTGACTCCAGAAAAGATTGAAGTTGTCAATGAAGTTCACTCCTTTTATATTGCAGGTTTTTTGCAGCCATGTATTAAGCCCAAGCAACCGTGAAAACCTGTTTGTTCCTCTTGCTGGGAGTGGTCCACTGATGAATGTTTGAACTTTCAGTTTTTTAAGTGTTTCAAAAAGTTCATTGAAATCCTTCTTAAGGAGTTCCGACTGCTCTTTATGAATATCATTCTTCCCCACATGAATGATGAGTCGATTTGCAGTCTTATGTTTCATCAGAATGTTCTGAAGTTCTCTGTTTACATCAGAGGTTGTTGCTTGTGGAAGGCAGCACGTAGTTGTATCCCTGCTACTAATGTTTCTGATTATGGAGTCACCCACTATCAGAGTCCTCAGCCCGGCTGCACTCTGAGCTGAGTGCCGCTGTCTGCTCGACCTGTAGCCCCAGTTAGCATCAGTGTTAGCTACAGGCTAATTCAGTCTGTGTTCAATCAAATTCATCAAATTTGGGGATTCCTCATTCATTAATACTTCAAATCTATTCTCAAGATGTAAAGGCGGTGGTAGGAGACCAGTGTTTGCAATCCTTGTCAGAGCAGTATCTGGGGTAGAGGATGCTACTGCAGCAATATGTGATGCTCCTGACAATCTGATGTCTCGAGTGCCTTTGGGTCTCGCTCCCTGTTTGTGCCATCGATTAGTAAGTCGATCGGCTTGTTTCTCTACACTCAGTATGGCCTGTCGAGGAGCACTAGATTCATGGGACTCACCAGTTGTATGCTGAGGGCATCCATGACGAAGCTCTGTCGTCTGATTTAGTGGTCCCGCAATTAACTTTGTTTCAAGAACTGCAATCCTTTGTAAAAGGAAGTGAAGTCTTCCTGCTCAATGAATCATTTACTCAATCGATTAATTTAAAAGCACTGATTCATTCTGAAATGAACCACCATTATTTTCTTGTTAAGGCTGACATGTCATGTCACTGTTTCAGGGTCCAAATGCTCGGATTCCAAAAGCAAGCATATGTTGCTAATACACACTCACGGTGTGCTGTTATACTACCGATAAGTCAAGATCCAAACCTTTATCTCCATACCGAAAATTCAGATGATCAGACGGAGATTCATCTTTTATGAATCATATATACAACATAAACAACAGAACATGACCTTAACATTGTTATTCTACACATGGTACAAATGTTTCTTATACTCTCTCAGTAAGTCAAGATCACAATAATCTCAAACACACACTAGATAATCACATACTCAGCTATATTTGATGAATTTGGACAACAGTTTCTATGCTGGCTCTCTCAGAGGAGATAGCTCAAAGCAAATAATCATTGCTTAAAATCTCATCAACAGAGCTTGTCTGTGATAAACTGTTTCCTAATAAACATGGTGTTGGGCTAATTTATTTCCGCTTTGAGTCAGATCAAAGAAATGTCTACTTCTCACTTCTTATTAAGTTTCATTCAGCCTATTTCTAACAGGAAGGATTAAGAACAGTCAAGAAAAGTGGGTAGAGAACATTGAGAAAAAGATTTTGGTAAAAATGTTAAAGGTCGATTATGTAATAAATGGCCAACTACAACATCAAAAAAAGAAGTTGTTTGAGTGACGTGACTTTATCGGACCATGTAGCAAATTATGGTGGGGTTTGACCTAAAGGATAGAACCCTTCAAAAGGATGTCAAAACATTTTTTTTAACAAACATTGTTATTCAGTATGTGCTTAAAAGAAAAAAAAACCAGAGTGTCAACAGTTATACTACAGGGCCGTTGAATGCTTGATTCTGATTGGTTAATAAACGTTCTAAGTTTTGCAATTATTTTCAGGGAAACGCATGGCTAAAGTAGTTCCAGGCAGGTCTGATGATTTCAGTGATTTAAAGGTTTTTACAGCCTACAGAACCAAAAAGCTATTCTTTAATATTATATACAATATTTTGCTATTAGTAGACGCTGGTGCCGAACACTGTTGAGAGACTCCGCTTTGCTGAGTCATGTAATTACCACCTCAGGTGTGCTTTATTTTTCTAATAATTCAACAGCCCGTCGTCAAATATTCCTTACTTGCTCAAGCGTTTTCTGTTATGATCAGTATCGGATGGTATCGACAAAATATAACTACTGACATTGTTTCTAATTGTATTGTAGATTTCATCATACATCATAAGTCTGGAGTTAGTAAAATCTTTTTGAAAAACGTTTTAACTTTTATTCAGAAAGGATGCATTACAAATATCAAAAGTAACAGCAAAGACAGTTAGAATATTATAAAAAAGATTAATATTTTAAAAAAATGCTGTTATTTCAAAGAATCTTGAAAAAAGTGTAGCAAGGTTTTCACAAAAATATGAAATATTTTTCAACATTGAGCATTAAATCAGCATATTAGAATGACGTGGCTGCTGAAAATTCAGCTTTGTCATCACAAAAGTAATTTATATTTATAAAATATGCAAAATAGAAAACAGTAATTAAAGCTACAATTATGTATTTTTTTTGCTGCTAGGGGTCGCTATCCTCTTACAATAACAAAGGCGTAGGTTGATGACGCAGTGATAAAGCGGAATGATGGGACTTGCTGTCATGCTGATGGATCTAATAATGTTTATGGATGAGTGAAAACATTCATGTTTTTTAATATGACTGTGGTATGAAGCAGGTCGCGATTGCTAATGAGAGTCAGATATCAGCGCTACACGCAAGTCCTGTGGATATTAGGAATGAGGACATTTCATTTCACGCAAGTGCCGAATTAATACTCACACAGGTCAGTTTATTAGACGAATTAAACTTGTGAGGTAATGCAGCGCTGTTTCACTTGGTCTATCGTTACACTATCATACTAAACAGCATTTGAGTGTGTTGAAAGTTATAATGTTATTCTGTGTTAGTTTGTTTGCTATATGAGATAGCAGTAATCTAGATCAACATTAGAATAACATACTTATCATATTCTGACATTTCATCATGTTGAGCTATATAACATTGGTTTGTTTTATGCACATTTGCTAACCTGTCTAATAAAGTATGTGCAAGAGCGAATAAAGTACCCTGTCAAGTCGTGACTCGTGAAGCTCTGTCAATTCCAAGTTAGCCATGGACGTGGAGCTCTCAGCATCTGGAAAACGCCACCTCTGATATTGATCCTCGTTTTAGTTCTCCTTTTGTCCCAAAGTCTGCTTGCCAAGGTCCATAATGTTTGAACGAAACAACAACAACGTGCCGCTAGACGTTACGCACTATGCAGTTGTCCAAGTCTGACTGTCTGGTTTTTTTTCATACTTTGATACAAAATTCTTACATATTGTACCTTTAATAATAAGTTATAAATAATATTTCCACAATAGTTCAGTTTTTATTGTATTTTTTTAAACAAAATTGAGCCTTGTCACAACATATGCATTCAATTATTTTCTGATTTAATAATTATCTTATTATTAATTACCTAATTCTATACTTAACAAAATTGTCAGTTAGGTTTTTGGCTTGATGTGTTAATTACAAACAATAAAAGAACAGAATGTGATGCAGCTGATTCAAACAATTAAGAGCTTCAATTGACTATGACAAGTCAATATGGTAGAAATTATTCAAATGTGTTTCACTTACTGTTCCCAAAATAGAGAAGACGTGTTTTTATAATGCTAAATAACTGTAGTCCCATACCTACCTACAGTAAACAGTAAAAGTGTCTGAAACATTTGTATTGGCTGCAAATCAGACAGACAATGACAGATTTGGAAAGAGCAAGCAAGCTGAGGTGCACAGCATACGACTAGAGTGTCGAAGGCTGTCACACCGTTACACTCCAAGCCGAGGTATTGTCATAGCTCATCTAGTCTTGTTACTAACCTTTTGCTTCAGATCACATTTGTGTGATCAGAGAGTAAAGACAGGGAGAAATGGCAGTGTTTCAGCAGGATAACGTGGACTCATAGGCTCAGAACACCTTGTGAATGTCTGCCAACTGCAATGTAAGTCAGCCCCTTCAGGCTAGCAATTCATCTGCCTAGACTGGAGAAACACTGCAACAATGCCTATGATAATTAATGTAGATATGTTTTCCACTCGGTTTAATTACAAGATCATTAGTGTGAGCATATAAAGCTACCCTGGCAGTCTCCAACACCAATAACTGAGGCACTGGCAATACATTCTTTTACATAATACATATTTTTGATTATATATCAATTCCTATGGTGAATGAAACTCTGTGGATGAGTCATGTAATGTAATTTGATAACCTCTAATCATTTAAACCTCCTTTTGTTCCCTCCCTCTCTTAAATCATGCACATTTCAAAGGTGATCCTGATGCGTGGTGAATCTGTGACTGGTTTAAACTACCCATGGTGTGCGCAGTGCACGCTAACATGCTTGGTTATCTATATTTCCAGTTACAGGTCATCCCCAGCGTGTTTGAACTCCTATTATTTCACTACTCTTATCAAGAGCTGTTAGTAGGAGCAATCAGAACAAATGTTTACTGCACTAATAGAGTTGTTGACCCCCTTGTTAGAATTATTCAGTCTTTATCAGTAATGTGATGAGCGATACAGATGTTTAGCAGCTCTCAACTAACCCTTTATTCATTACTCTTGCAAAGATATCATTACACCACATTCCCCAGGCTCATGTCTAGCACTGTTTTTCTAGTAAAATAGGTCTCTTTCCCTTGCAGATGGCATATAAGTTACTCTTATGACCACAGAGACTCTCACAGCACAGCTTACGTGGCAGTACTCTGTCTGTGAACACTTCTTTTCTCTTTTATGCAGTGCCACTGGTGTCTCATTGTCATGATTTAGACAGTATTTCACTGCAGTCTTGCCAATTGCTTTATAATAATAGGTTAAACAGTGCACTGTGATGACTTTATCATTGCTGCTGAGCGTAAATGACAGTTACATTTTTGCCTACTGATGAGGTTGCTGTAAACATTCATTAAATTGTTCTTCTCTGTTTTACCACAACATCACTTTGGGGATTTTAAACAAACGCTTGTCAGAATAAATGTAGAGGAAACATTTAAAATTAACCTAAAAATGAAAATTGCGGCAATATTAAAATTCTGGCTAATATAGACAAGCCGATTATTTGAGTGTTGTGGCTAATAACCAACATATTGTTGTACTACAAAAACTAAAAATCAGTCATCTTAATGCAACAAGTAAATTTGAGCATTGGTGATGAATGACAGACAAGAAATGCAAGATTAGAAAGCACTCTCCTCTGAATAATATTGTAATAATATAAAAACTGAATCATCAAAAAACTAAATTGGTAACATTTTATAATAAGTATACAGTAATAAAGTACTTACAAATCATTAAAGGTAAAATCTGTAATTGTTTTCGCCGCCAGAGGTCGCATTTTCAAAACAATAACAAAGACTAAGCTTGATGACGCAATGGAGGAGAGTGGAACTATCGAGAGATGTCATTTTCACCATCCAGAGATGTATGGAATTCACGAATCATATTATATATCAGCTAATAAATTAGTTTTGTTAAATAATTTTGTTAACTAATTGTCAACTATTACCTGAACGTTTAATCACACTATTTGATGTCATTTATCATCGTAATGAATTAGCTTCAAGGAACGTGAAATGTAATGCTATATTAGCCTGCTATATGTAACTATTTGTCAAATTATTTGGTGGGTTAATGCTGCGCAGTTTTACCCGTTTAAAACAATCGTACTAAAATTACATTTCAACAACCCCACAGTATTTGCCAGTAATGGCTAATTTTTTTTTCAAATGTTCAAAACAATAAAAATTTTCTTTGAAAAGAATTTTACATTTTCAAACATTTTCAAAACAATAACAAAGGCGAAGCTTGATGATGCTGTAGTGTTCCAAATTGATTAAAATGTTTAATTTAGGTTCCAATACAATAGTCTGAGAAAGTTCTGCACACTGTTTTCCATTTTGAGGGATAGATGATGAGATTCAAAGAAGATTAAGTCAAGCAAGGTTTCTGACATTAGTTTTCGTCTGTATGCACTTCCTGGCCATTAAGCTCTATGATAATGTGGAGGTATGGGTGATACAATCAGGCTGATTGGATTAGAATCTGATGTCACAAACCTGCCTGTTCCTAACTGTCCAGAGCTCTCTATTGTAAGTTAAATGAGTCAGATTACTGAAACTCTCAAACTTTGTTCTAATGGCTCTCGCAGCCATTGTCCCAGTCATTGAAGAGTCTGTCTGATTGGATTAGAATATTTACATTTGAATCACACTGTTATGTTGATGAATATCAGGGTTGGGGAATTTCCTGTAATGTGATTCGTCCTGATTCCTGTACTTCACATTTACATGCTTTGTTCAAAGTCCCTCCCCCTTGAAAAGATAGAAACACTGTGTTTTAGCTATTGAGTTCAGACTTGATGACTGCAGCTACCGACAGCTCGTGTTCTCAATAAAGAATCCTGCTGAAGATACTGCCAAGTCTCCTGGTTTTTCGCTTCTAAGTCTCCTTCACTTAAGAAAAAAGGTTTACAACAGATGGTGCCGTGACCCGGATAGAGCTACTCACTTGAATCCAAATTTCAAGCTCAACAAAGATCTGACTTTCCAGTTCCAGACAGAATTTGTTGAATCCAGATTGAAACTTCAAGTTCAACAAAGATCTCAACAAAGAATGAACTTTTCCAGACTGAATCTTGAAACCTCAAGCTCAACAAAGATCTAACTTTCCAGTTCCAGACTGAATCTTTTGAATCCAGATTGAAACTTCAAGCTCAACAAAGATCACAACAAAGAACGTACTTTTTCAGACTGAATCTTGAAACTTCAAGCTCAACAAAGATCTCAACAAAGAATGAACTTTTCTGACTGAGTTTCCAGACGAAATCTTTTCGTACACCCAACGATTTGGTGAGTTTCACTCTATTTAAAGAACTGCTGAAGACCAGTACAAATTTGTTATTTCTCTGCGCCGTCAGAGAAGAGTTAACAGACAGCTGTAGAGTTTGGTTAACTAAGTTATCCTCTAAAGTTTTTCTTTTAGAGATTAAAGTTATCCTCTGTCCAGACAGGGAAGATTAGCATTACATGTTAATATTTTGTTTATCCTCTGTGTAGTCAGAGAAGATTCATCCTCTGTTTAATCAGGGAAGGTTAACAACAGCTACAGTGTTTTAACAGTAGTTCATCCTCTGTGTAGTCAGAGAAGATTCATCCTCTGTTTAACCAGGGAAGATTAACAACAGCTACAGTGTGTTAACAGTGGTTTATCCTCTGCTTTGCCAGGGAAGTGTTCATCCTCTGTATAGACAGGGCAGTGTTTCATTCTCTGTCTAATCAGGGAAAGTTGTTTAACGGAATAGCTATCCTTTACATTGCTAGAGAAGGTTTATCCTCTGTAAAGTTAGGGAAGTTTTATCCTCTGCTTTACCAGGGAAGGTGATATATCCTCTGTGTAGTCATAGAAGATGATCCTCTGTTCAACCAGGGGCGTTTAACAACAGTTACAACAGTTAACAGTTTAATTGTCATGATCCTGGTTCTCTCTCTCTCTTTTCTGTCTCTCTGTCTCCATTTGCTGGCTTCTCTCCGCTCCATTTTCCATTGCTCTCATTCACACACACACACCCATTATCACTCACTCATTCCCTTCAGCTGCTCCTCGTTTTCTCATCCCCGCACCTGTCCTCTATCTCTTGTCATTAGCCTCTCTATTTCTAGCTAGCTCTTTCTCCTCTGTCTTGTCGGATTATTATTGACCGTCACGTATGCTATTGACTATTGTGTTTAATCTACAGATGTCTTGTCCTGTCCTGTTCTATGGTTTGCTGTCTGATTATTATCTGCTCTACGTTACCTGATTTGTGCTGTGCCCAGTGTCGAGCTGTGGAGAGCTGCAGAGGGTCCTACGCCTCACCAGCAGTCTTGGTCTCATCTCTCACGAGCCTTTCGGACCAGCCGCTTGAGCATCTCTTGTTGTCTACCAGACAGTATTTTGTGAATTCCTATGTTAATCGGCCAGGGCGGCTTTGCCTTTCTATTAAAGACTTGTTTTACTTGCTTTTCGCCTTTTGGATTCTCTCCCTCTGCAAACCATGACATTAATGTGTTAACAGTAGTTTGTCCTCTACTTTGCTTGAGAAGAAGGTTCATCCTGTGTTTAATCAGGAAAATTTAACAACGGATAAAAGTGTGTTAGCAAATTGGTTCTCCTCTGATTGCCAGGGTAGGTTGAATACATTGTGATGAGTATTCATAACTAGTTATTTGTTGCTTTGTCAGAGAAGTTATTGGTTTATCCTCTGTTTTCAGCAGAGAAGAATTGTTTATCTTCTGTTCTTGTAAGCAGGAAAGATTAGCCTAAAGTGCTAGTATTTTGAAGGAAGGTTAACGATAGTTGATCAGTTTTAGGTGTACCCTCTGTTTGATCAGAGTAGTTTTACTGTTTGGTATGTGGTAACAAAGAAATCCACAAAATGTTTAGGAAAAGTGCTAGACTAATCCCAACTACTAAGAAAGGTGGGCTAGCTACCCCTTTATGGACAGACAGTGAGTTCAAGTCATTGTTAGGGGAGCAGATGGACTCCATAGTGACTGAGTCAGTCAGATTGGATTTGAGAAAGAAATTTGGTATTCACCCAGAAAAAGTATGGTCCATTGAAGAATGCAAGAAGGTTTTGGTTGCATGTATCAGGAAGAGAAACATAAAAGGCATTATCTGCTGCCACAAAGAATTTAGCTTATCCATTGCACAAGAACAAGCTAGGTGTATTGCTAAGTTAAAAGAACAGAACAAACAATTGTTCACTCGAGTTTCCTGTCTCAAGAAAAAGGTGGGCCATAACAAGGCCTCACCCAAATGTGACTCAGAAGACCAACAGTCAGATGCGATTTATCCTGACTTACAAGCTTTCTTTGAAACAGATGTAGCTCTCCAATCAGTAACTGATGTGCCTGTAAATTCAGTCAATGTGTATGGGGCTAGGAAAAGATCTCAGGGAATTGAAAGTGTTCCTCCCAACTCTTTTGTTGTCCAAATCCAAACTATTGCTAAAGCGTTAGGACCTAAATATATAGAGAGACTATCCAAGAGCTTACCCTCAGCACGAACAAATTTTTCTGATTTAGAAGGGCATTGATCAGTAAAATGTGTCTCTACGACATGTCGTTGGCAGAAGTCACACAGCTGATGTCACAAATTCTAACTGAATCTGAATTCAACAGTTTTGAGTCTGCTGTTACTTCTGAACTACAGCTAGAAAAGACGAATTGAGATGGAGTTCTGAAAGCGTTAAAGAACATTGTTGGACCAAACATGGACTGGTCAAAGATCACAAGCTGTGTACAGAAGGATGAAAATGTTAATGAGTACACTGAAAGATTTTGTCAGTCAGCTGCAGCATACAGTGGGATAGCTGACACTTCAGAGAAGGTACTAGATGATAATGGCCCCCTGGTTCGCACATGGTTTGACGGTTTTTTGTCAGAACATAGAAAAGCGTTGCCTTTCTTAGACTTCACATGGTCCACTAGGACCATACAAAACAACTTGGAGAGGTTAGCTATTTGGGAAAGGAACTCTGATGTCAAGGCAAGAGTAAAAATTGCAGCAGCATCCTTTAAGGTCAACACAGAGAATCAACAGAAACGCATATGTCTTAAGAGAGAGGGCAGTTGTTATTATTGTGGTAAACATGGACATTGGGGAAAAAGTGTAGGAAAAACAAAAAGAACTATAAACAAGTTAACAATGTTACTCAACTTCTACTCAGTCTGCTTGCTACTCTGAAGCAACCCCTCCCCTCGTCATTAAACTCGTGGGGCAGCTTGTTGATGTGTTAACCATTTGGGCTGTGAGTGCTTAATTTCCCCAGTAACTTACAACAAATATGAAAGACTGATTTTTGTTTAATAGAACAAAAGGAAAGTGACGGTCTCACCCTTCCTTTGGGCAAAACTGGTTAAGTAAACTCACAGCCTTAAATGTTATGCTACAGCACAGGCCCTTCATCAGTGATGGTGTTAGGTCAGATTGAAAATGTAAAGTGCCCTCATGCAGTGTCCACACTGATGAATCAAGCAAAATAAACTTCTGCCACCTCCTCCCGTTGGGGAAATTGGTTAACTACCCTCACAACCCCGAACATTGTTTTACAGCGTGCACCTGTCACAAAACCATCCTCATGTATGATGTCTGCAATGACTGAATTTGTTGTTTGATGTTGAAGGTGAAATGACTCATGATTGTGTTACGCTTACATATACACCTACGAGTGAAGTAGAAGAAACTCACATAGAGAATTCAGAATTTGAGTTGTTTTTTGACGGTTCAGCTCAAGTAATTGAAGGTAACAGACGAGCAGGTTATGCAGTAAGGTCCACCACTGAAGTGTTAGCTTCATGACGTCTTCCAGATCATTTTTCAGCTCAAACAGCAGAACTAGTAGCCCTAACAAGAGCATGCACGCTAGCTTAAGGATCGGTTGCAAATATCTATACAGATTCCAGGTATGCTTTTGGGGTAATTCATGATTCCCTTTCAAGGGAACACGAGCTGCGTTGAGACACGGTGGGAACGCTCTGCGTGATTGCGTTGTGAAGCACCTGTATAATCAGTCCAATGGAAGAGCGAGACGTCATAGGCGGGTGACGTCATAGACCAGGAAGCTATAAAGCACACCTGAAAACAGACCGCGACAGCTTCTGTGCCTTCAGCAGGTGATCTGTGTATTCTGTCCTTGTCATATTTATTGTTGTCTGTCAAGTTGCAATATATATATATACACACACATCAGCTTTTTGTTACTATTTGGGAGTGGAGCATGCCACAGTCAGTTCTCGAGGGGGCTGACTGTGAGCATTGCAAGAAGCTGTCCGTGAGGACGCTCTGCTCCCGTTCTTCGAGGAGGACGGTTCGCGCTCCCTGCGTGGGTTCCGCTGTTGCCGAGGCACGGCGGCGACTCGCATTTTGGGGTTCGCAAACGGATCTGACAGCGGGGGTTGGGACGGGCGCCGCCCTATTTCAGCTTTCACCTGCCAGGTCCAGTGGTGGCGATTTCCAGTTCCGAGGAATTGGTATCGTAGTTGTTTTGTTTAGAAAAAGAGAACAAAACAAATAAAGATATTAAGAAAAAGGCAGATATTTGAGTTTTCAATAAATAAATAAATACGTCAGCTCATAACTGAATAAAGAGGAGCTTTAAAAGGAGGTTTATCCAGTGCTGTTACTAGTTAAATATTTACTGGCCAGCTGAACATTATGAGAGTGAAAATAAAAAGAGTTTATTAGATGAAATATATATAAAAACAGAAAAAATCTGTATCTCAGCCTCCTCGTCGGGGACTGCCGTTTTTCCCTATCTCCACACTGAGGTGTCGAGATCGTGGAATAAGCCGGTTTCTATTTTATGTATTTAATGCCGAAAAGTCTAACTATAGTAATGCTATGGGTATTGAGTATCATGGTATGACAATGCCTTGGGTTAAAGAGACGTTTGCGAGCTTTCTCTCTCCCGAGTCGGCGTCATCATTTTTAACCCCAACGTTACCCACCAGCCTTCTTAAATAAAATATTTTTATTAGGCAGCGCTGCTGGGTAAAGTATATGGACATGGATGAATGTGAGGATGTCAGTGTCAAGGTTGGAGAGAATCCAAAGGGCGTAAAGCAAGTGAAACAAGTCTTTAATACAAATAAGGCAAAGCCGTCATGGCCGATTAACATAGGAATTCACAGGTACTGTCCGGTAGAGAACGAGAGATGCTCAAGCGGCTGGTCCGAAAGGCTCGTGAGAGATGAGACCAAGACTGCTGGTGAGGCGTAGGACCCTCTGCAGTTCTCCACGGCTCGACACTGGGCACAGCACAAATCAGGTAACGTACAGCAGATAATAATCAGACAGCAAACCACAGGACAGGACAGGACAAGACTTCTGAAGATTAAACACAATAGTCAATAGCATTTGTGACAGTCAATAATAATCCGACAAGGCAGAGGAGAAAGAACTAGCTAGAAATAGAGAGGCTAATGAATAGAGATAGAGGACAGGTGCGGGGATGAGAGAACGAGGAGCAGCTGAAGGGAATGAGTGAGTGATAATGGGTGTGTGTGTGTGTGTGTGTGTGTGTGTGTGAATGAGAGCAATGGAAAAGGGAGCGGAGAGAAGCCAGCAGATGGAGACAGGGAGACAGAAAAGAGAGAGAGCGAGAACCAGGATTATGACAGTCAGCACTGACGCTATTCGAGAATTCCGTCGTGCAAAAACAGATAAACTATACTGGGGAGGGACTGTTTCGAGAAATCGTTTCTCCTCTGCGTCCTCTGGGGGGCGACTCTCTGAGGAGGGTCGCAGCACGGCCAGTTTGGTTGTTTTCCTGCTGGTGGCCACGGAGTGATATATATATATATATATATATATATATACGTTTTTCTGATTTAAAAATAAAGGAAAATAAGATAAAATTATGTCTGTTCTTCTGGACGCTCCGCTTTCAAAAAAACTAAGAAATAAACCATTCAGCGGAGTTCCAGAGGTTTCTTCCTCACCAATCTAATGTTCCTGAGACTGCTGGGTGGGAGCAGTCTCGGTCTACTAAGCTCCTTGCAGCACAGAGTGCAAAACGAGCATCGCCATTTGGGCTCCTCCACAATCGAGGGGGACCTCGGTGGCGGTAGCAGTCTAGCCAGTTAGAGATATGCAAGATTTGAGGACTGTTTTATCTCTAAAATAGCTTGGACAAAGAGGAAGCCCTGACGCCGAGGCTATCTGGCTTCTAAGGGTGGCCCCCTCCGGGGTAGGGATGGTTTTGAGAAATAGTTTCTCCTCGGCGCCCTCTGGGGTCGACTCTCTGAGGAGGGTCGCAGCGCTGCCAGTTCGGTTTTCCTGCCGGTTCACCGTTCAGGGCACCAAGGTGTCAGTGTCCCCAAACGATCCTCCGAGGGGGGTCGTAGAGCAGTCAGTTCGGTTTCCCTGTCGGTTCGCCGTTTCAGGGCACCGTTGTGACTGTTCAACCAAATCCAGAGGCCAGACTTGAGATACTGGTTCCCCTAGTAGAATTTATGGCAGCATGGAAACTACTGCCACATATTTCTCAGTGGGTCCTGCACACTATAGGAATGGGTTCAGAATTCGGTTCCTGTCCGCCCAGATTTCTAGGGGTCCTCCCCACTGTGGTGGACCCCGAGCAGGCTTTGGTTGTGGAGCAGGAAGTACTGACACTTCTGCAAAAGGAGCTGTAGAAGGGGTTCCTCCTCCCGGCATACAGTCAGGGTTTTACAGCCATTACTTCATTGTTTCCGAAAGAGGATGAGGGGTTGCGTCCTACTCAAGACCTGCGTCAACTAAACAGCAGGTTTCAGAATCTTAGTTCAAAGTATGCTTACGCTAAATATGATTGTGTCACAGACTCAGTCCGTGGACTGGTTGGTCACATTAGACGTAAAGGACGCTTACTTATCTATCCATCCTCATCACAGGAGGTTCCTGAGGTTTGCTTTTAGGGGCGAAGCATACCAGTATCGGGTTCTTCCATTCGGTCTAGGTTATCAACCCGCACCTTTACAATATGTGTGGATGCAGCTCTGGCCCCTCTGAGACTCCAGGGCATTCGCGTAATAAATTATATCAACGATTGGTTGATTTTAGCTCAGTCCGAGCTTTTGGCAGTTCAACAACGAGATTTCGTTCTGTCCCACATACGGAGGTTGGGGTTGCGGCTCAACACCAAAAAGAGTGTACTCCTCCCAGCTCAGAGGACCACTTTTCTAGGTGTAATATGGGATTCGACAACAATGCAAGCACGTATTTCTGCGAAACTCACAGCCGTAAAGAATGTAAAACTAGGTCAATCACTCACTGGGAAATAGTCTCTGAGACTGTTGGGGCTCATGGTAGTTGCGTCCAACGTAGTTTCTTTTGGCCTTCTGTACATGAGACCCCTGCAGTGGTGGCTCAGGACCAAGGGGTTTTCTCTGAGGGGAAATCCGTTTTGCACGATCAAGGTCACGCGGCAATGCCTACGCGCCTTGGTCATGTGGAAGAAACCTTGGTTCCTCCCCTAGGGCCCAGTGCTGGGGGCTTCTTGTTGACGCGTCACACTATCGACGGATGCTTCCCTCACAGGATGGGGGGCGGTCATGAGTGGCCGTTCGGTGAAAGGTCTTTGGTTGGGGCTCATGGCAGTTGCGTCCAACGTAGTTACTTTTGGCCTTCTGTACATGAGACCCCCGTGCAGTGGTGGCTCAGGACCAAGGGGTTTTCTCCGAGGGGAAATCTGTTTTCGCATGATCAAGGTCACGTGGCTTTGCCTACGTGCCTCGGTCATGTGGAAAAAACCTTGGTTCCTCGCCCAGGCCCAGTGTTGGGGGCTTCTTGTCGACCTATAATGCTATCGACGGATGCTTCCCTCTCAAGTCGGGGGCAATCATGAGTGGTCGCTCGGCGAAGGGTCCGGACAACACACTGATGGTCTCGTATATCAGAGCAGATATCCTGTCGAGGCAGGGTCTGTGGCCCGGGGAATGGAGACTTCACCCCGAGGTGGTGGAACTTCTTAGGGAGAACTTCGGTCAAACTCAAGTCGACCTTTCGCATCGTTTGTACAATGCATTGCCCTTTGTGGTTCTCCCTCACGCATCCAGCTCTACTTGGACTGGATGTGATTTATTAGGTGTGGTTGACGCTACACCTGTACACTTTTCCCGATATCTTTGCTCCTGGGAACTCTGGAGTTATGGATACTGTGGGCTCGGCCTCTGAGGGGGCCCAGCTCATAGATTCAGGTCTCTCGACCGAGGTTGTGGAGACCATACTCCAATCTAGAGCTCCCTCCAAGAGAAGACTAAATATGCATTGATATGGAAACTGTTCTCTACCTGGTGCAGAGAACTCCTTCTGAATCTTGTTTCTGCCCTGTTGGTACAGTACTTGATTTCTGTAATGAATGTTTCTTTGCTGGGTTATCTCTGAGGAGAGATCCTTAATTTCGACTTCTCCATGGTACATGAGGCTGAGGCTGCACGTACTTGGATTTGCACCTGGTTTGGTGGTAGTATATCCTCACCCCAGGTCGGGTTGTATTTCTAGGTCCCTACTAAATGTGCGGGTCATTTGTGTGCCAGGCCTCCTGTCCTCCACCTTTAATACCCCAGATCGGGAAAAACTTAATCTGTAATGCCCTGTCCGGGCTTTGGATGCGTATGTCCACAGAGCTGCTCAGTGGCGTATATCAGAACAATTATTTGTCTGCTTCGGGTAACCTAAGATAGGTTGCCCTGCATCTAAACAGATAATGAGCAAGTGGGTAGTTGAGGCTATCTCACTTGCTTATGAAGCGGCCGGACAGCCTTCACCTATGGCTGTTCAGACCCATTCTACAAGTAGTAATTTCGGGTGTTTCCCTTCAGGATATTTGTAATGCGGCAGGCTGGTCCTCACCACATACATTTGTCAGATTTTATGACCTAGACCTCTCCACTCCTTGGGCTAGGTTGCTTGCTTCTTAGTGTGCGCAAAGACTTCACACAGAATAGGCATTTGTCTTTATGGCGTAGTTTGTATGGGGTTGCCACTGCGTCTCAACGCAGCTCGAGTTCACTTGAAAGGGAACGTCTCAGGTTACGTATGTAACCCTGGTTCCCTGAGAGGGAACGAGACGCTGCGTTCTCCTGCCATACTTCCTGCATGCCCTGATCGACTTGCTTGAGGCTTATCAGAAGGTGTCGCGGTCTGTTTTCAGGTGTGCTTTTTAGCTTCCTGGTCTATGACGTCACCCGCCTATGACGTCTCACTCTTCCATTGGACTGATTGTACACATGCTTCACAACGCAATCACGCAGAGCATTCTCACCGCGTCTCAACGCAGCGTCTCGTTCCCTCTCAGGGAATCCAGCCTGCTCCGCCTGGACCGTCCTGGAGTCCAGGATGCCCACCCTCCCACCCATTTGGATGTTTTACGGCGCGAGGACGCGCCTTCGGGGAGGGGGGAGGTACTGTCACGTTTCAGTATGTTTGAGTTTTGTGTCACCGGGTGAACAACCCAGGAACCAAAAAATTGTTGACTCGTTTCTAGGGGGAAGAAATGCCGGTGTAACACCGGGCCGGCTCTGGTTTTACCTGTCATGGCCGCCGACCATAACAAGCGCCAGCTGAACCCAGTGAGTAGCGCTTCATTGAAGCATGTGTCCGGGAAAAAGGAGTATAAAGAGAGGGGCTTGAAGCACAGTAAGGAAGGAAAAAATGCTCTGGCAGTAGGAAAGCTCTACAGGAGTGTTCGAGTGGATTGTAGTAGCGGCAGTGAGCGGTGACAAGTGCAGAAAGCAGAGGTTTAAGACCTGATCGGTGTTCTATGGTGAGTCCTCCGAGACATGCTCATTAAGTGAGTCTTTTTAAAGAAACCACGAACAGCAACACAACGAAGTAAGTGAGAAAACTTCACAGAGGAAGAAGGAGAGTGACTGGCAGGAAAGAGAGTGGAAACCCGCTGCAGGATTCCCGCGATTCACCGAGGAAAAGTTAAGTGCACCCCTTTCCCTTTTATGATTCACCTTTTGGAGAAAGACATGTGTGAAGATTGCCATCACCAGTGTACTACTAACCTGTGTTTGTGGGCAGTGTGTGTTATCCTGTTGACAGTAACAGTAGCGGCTGGGAAGATCGTTGAATCTATGTTCATCTTCTGAGTCCACTGTTCTTTGGTTCATCTATCCTATGAAGAAAAGAGAAACGAGTAGATTAATCGCTGTGAAGATAGAGTGAGTTTGCAGCTTCTGAAAGAGTGAACTAAACACGTGTGGAGATTTATAAGATTGATTTATGCACGAGTGCGGTGAGATCAAACAACTGTGTTCTCTCTGAGTTTCTGACGGATAAAATTGACCCATAACTTTGAAGATTCTTTCGAATTGATCTGTCCCCTCAGCTGTGTCCAGGTCTCTGGGACTGTGTGTATGGTGCAGAGGAGAACAGCCCAACGCACCTCTATTGCCACCGTTCACGAGCACTGTACTCCACGCCAAAGAAGGTCCAGCCTCCCTATTTCTCCCAACGGCGCCGTTCTAATCTACCTAGAACGAGGGCGAAGGCTGGTAAAGTACCCCATTTCTGTCTGCGAAGTCACTGCCTGTCCCACGAGCTTATCCAATGAGTCTGACGACGAGAGAAGTCACTGTCTGTCCCACGAGCTTATGCAACGAGTCTGACGGCGAGAGGAGCCACTGCTTGTTCCACGAGCTTATTCAACGAGTCTGCTGACGAGAGAAGTCACTGTCTGTCCTACGAGCTTATTCCACGAGTCTGATGACGAGAGAAGTCACTGTCTGTCCCACGAGCTTATCCAACAAGTCTGACGACGAGAGAAGTCACTGTCTGTCCCACGAGCTTATGCAACGAGTCTGACGACGAGAGGAGCCACTGCCTGTCCCACGAGCTTATTCAACGAGTCTGCTGACGAGAGAAGTCACTGTCTGTCCCACAACCTTATTCAACGAGTCTGACGACGAGAGAAGTCACTGTCTGTCCCATGAGCTTATTCAACGAGTCTGACGACGAGAAGAGCCATTACCCGTCCCATGAGCCACCAGGAGAGGGATATACATACTTGAAGAACGGAAGAGTACCAACCAGCACTCCCCTCCCCGTATCGCACCAAAGCCACAGCCACGAACGTCCCTGTCCCTGCTTTTATCCCTTTTTAATTTTAATAAAACGTACCTTTTAAACTTACCTTGGTTGTCTGCCTCTGGTGTCCGCTCCTCCGGAGTGTGGTGAATAACCCTTGGCCTTAACATCGCTGACATTTGTTTTGTGTTCTTGGTTTCCCCTGTGTTTGTGATTTTGGTTCAGTCCTGTTAGTTTTCCCGCTCCTCGTTTGTGTTCAGTTTCTTCACCTGTGTTCAGTTAATTATCCCATTAGTCCCAGTTCTTTTAAGCCCTGTGTTTTCCCTAAGTGTTTGTTGGTCGTCGTCCTTGTATAGTTGTGTTACTGAATTCCTGGAGTTTGTTATTTTGTTCCTGAAGTTAATTTTGTAAATAAATCAACTACTTTGAAGTTCCTGCATCCTCGTCTTCAGCTACCTGCACTCAACCTGACAGTATCTTTGTTTAATTGTTTTTTTTTCATTCTTTTTTTGACCATGTGTCTGTACTTGTTTTTGTTTATCTTATCCTATCTCATGTTTATATAACAAAAAAGCCTGTTATATAAACATGATATATAGATAAATAGACATTTTATTTGTTTTGTTCAAGCATTGCTTTTTCTTTTGCTATAGATATTTTACACTTCAAAATATAAGGCAAATGTTAATTATTACCTGAACGTAAAAAAAAAACCACACCAAAAAGAACTGATAAGAAAACGATACCCATCCCTAGTCGCAACACCGGTTTCATCACTTGCCCACCGCAGCACCGCCAAAAACATAAAATAATTTAAAGGTTAAAAATATTTAACACAATTACGCAGTGTCCGTTAAGTCCTGCCTATTACACCCCCCCCCCCCCACACACACACACACACACACACACACACACGACAGAAAAGACGCGCGTCAGTATCGAGTTCTCTTTCAGGCTTGAGCAAATCAACACACACAAATTATGCCAAAATGTCCGTTTTGTCGAGTTTCCTCATAAGAGCAATCTTAAATGATTTAAATAAAGTCTTAAATGAACATAGAGATTTGTGAGAAAAGATGTCTTCAGTGCTTGTTTTAGCGACTGAACAAACCTTTCAGCCTGCCCATTGGTTGCTGGATGATATGGGGCAGAACGGATATGTTTCACATGGTTGGCCTTCGGGAAAGTTACAAACTCCTGAGAGACAAATTGTGGTCCATTATCACTCACCAGGACTTCAGGCAGTCCATAATGGCTGAAGAGATTCCGCAAAACTTCAATTGTTTTTTCTGCAGTTGTTGATGTGATCAACTGCACCTCAGGCCACGTCGAATGTGCGTCAACCACGATTAGGTACATGTGACCCTCACATGGCCCAGCAAAATCTACATGTATGCGCTCCCATGAAATACTTGGCCACTCCCATGGGTGGAGGCTTGGGATGGCATTTTCTGTATTTGTTGACATGACTGACACATTTTTACACACAGTACAAATGTCAGCATCAATACCAAGCCACCACACATAACTGCGAGCAATGGCTTTCATTCGGACAATTCCTGAATGGCCAGTGTGCAGTTCCTCCAGTACTCTTTTCCGTAGCTTGAGGGGAACAACGACTCTCATGCCTCGCATTAAGCACCCGTGTTGGACGGACAGCTCATTCCGTCTGAAGATGAAAGGTGAGACTTCATTATTACCAGTCAGGTTGACAGCTGGAGTCCCTTTTATGACCATTTCCACGACTGTAGACAAGGCTGGATCACTCATAATCTCACATTGAATATCATTGGCACTGACAGGGAGTTTCTCGATCTGTCTGAGGTAAAACAGCTCTACGGCATCCCTTTTCTCACTGTGCTCTACTTGTAACGGGAAAGACCATCAGCATTTTCATGATGCTCAGCTGTTTTGTACTCTATTGTATAGTTGTGCGCAGACAACAGTAATGCCCACCTTTGCATTTGCGCTGCCGCCATAGACGGAATTCCTTTTTGCAGCCCAAAGATCGTAGTAAGGGGGCGGTGATCTGTGAAAAGCGCTAATTTCCGTCCTTAGAGATACTGGTGGAATTGTCTGACCCCAAACACTATGGCCGGAGCCTCGAGCTCAATCTGTGCATAATTCTGTTCTGCCTTGCTAAGTGTGCGCGATGCGAAGGCTATTGGCTTTTGCTCACCGCTGGGTAGCATGTGGGAAATGACGGCACCAATGCCATAAGTTGATGCGTCACATGCAAGCCGAATGGCGTTCTGAGGGTCATAGTGTGTCAAGACATTTTGTGACACCAGTTGTTCTTTTGCCTTTTTGAATGCAGCATCGCACTCTGCAGACCACTGCCAGCATTTCCCTTTACACAGCAGGGCATTCAGAGGATTCGCTATGTTTGCCAGATTGGGTATGAATCTCCTGTAATAGTTTAACAGACCGAGAAATGATCTCAGCTGTGTGATGTTTGATGGAATTGGCACATTCACAATTGCACCTACTTTTTTAGGTGACTTGTGCAAACCTTCTGCATCAATTATGTGATCCAGGTATTCCAGTGAGTCCTTGAAGAAGTCACATTTCCCTTTTTCAGCATGCAAGCCGAACTGCTCCAGTCGTCCAAGGACTGCATCCAGGTTTTCCAGGTGTTCAGCTTCAGTCCGCCCGGTAACCAGAATGTCATCCAGGTAACAATGGACATTAGGCAGACCTTGTAATATTTGGTCCATAGCTCTCTGGAATATGGCTCTAAATATTTAAATATTTATGGCTCTAAATATCTAGCTCTAAATATTTGTTAGACTAGCCACGGTGTTAAATAAAAACCTTGGATTATTTTGATTATTTTCTATTAGTTTGCGGAGATGCTCAGCCCTGGCTGCTTTTAGAGCCTTTTTATAACGTGACATACTGTCTTTCCACGCGATTCTAAAGACCTCTAAATTAGTTTGCTTCCATTTACGCTCTAAGTTACGAGTTTCTCTCTTGATAACATGCGTAGCACTGTTGTACCATGATGCTTTAGTTTTCTCTCAAACTTTTTTTAATCTAACTGGTGCAACAATTTCTAATGCACTAGAGAAAATGGTGCTCAACTGCTAGTCATTTCCTCTAGTTCATCTGTTTGTTTGTGTTCACTGCACAGCTGAGATAGATCAGGTAAGCTATTTGAGAATCTATCTATAGTAGTTGGAAGGATTGTTCTGCCTGGTCGATAATGTGGCGCAACATGACAAATTTAAGCAGTATGTATTATGCAAGTTACCATGTAATGATCAGTGACAGTATCACTTTGCGGTATAATATCTATATCGGTTGGATTGGTTCCATATGATATAATTAAATCTAGTGTATGATTTAGACGATGAATGGGACCACTGACGTTTTGCTTGACCCCAAAGGAGTTTAATAAATCTGTAAACGCAGCACCTAACGCATCACTTGTGTTATCTACGTGTATGTTAAAATCTTCAACAATTATTGCTTTATTGACATTGACCAATAGATCTGAGAGAAAGTCTGCAAACTCTTTTAGGAAATCAGCATAGGGCCCTGGAGGTCTATATACAGTAGCCAAGGCTAGAGATAATACGGTTCCCTTTCGTTGTCACTCCGAGTTACGTCGGATGACGACGAATGGGGTTTCGCTTAGAAAGCCTATCAACTTCGAGTATTACAAAACGAGCCAATGGCAAAGAAATGCCATGGGTCTGCGGAATTTGCATGACGTAACTCCGCCCCACCTCCTGGGTATAAAAGGAGGACGCCGGCAACAGGCAGATATGTTTTCGCTTCGGAGCCAAGTGTAATTCTTCACTCCTTAAGCTATCTCTGATTGTCAGCTTCTTACGAGACGAGCAACTCTCGAGTGTTGGTGTGACGGCGATCTCCCGGCGAGTGCACACTTCCTGCTTATCTGAGCGTGGTTTGCCAGCGAGTGTGCAAAACTTAGATCGAGACTCAATGATCTCGCAAGAGTGAGAGTACCCTCATCCACACCCCGATCTAGCGCCTCCTCGAGAGGCTCTACTTTGGCTGGTGGCCAGGGTGATCTGAGGGTGACTGTGTGGAACAAAGCGCCGACTATTCGTCCGTGCCCCGCAGCACCTTCTCCAGTGTTGCAACCCGCGAGCGTTCAGGGGATCCCCGCGGGACCGTCCTTTGAGGTCCCACGGGTGTCCTTTTGCGCTCCAGAGGAAGATGCTATGTCAATCACAGCATCACAAGGCGGGTCTGATTCGTCTGGAAGTGACGACTCGTCACAGCTGCCACCCTCGGGTGTGAATACGGCTGTGGCTCAGTCCGATCCAGAGATGACGGCCATGCTTTCCCGGGCGGCCGCGAGCATTGGTTTGGAGTGGAACCCTCCACCCTGTCCTGAGGCTGGACGATTGGTTTTGGGTGCAGCTGCGGCTTCCCGTCCTCAGCCTGCCCCAATACCTTTCTTCCCGGACGTGCATGATGAAATCTCGAAGTCCTGGAAGACTCCCATGTCTTCCCGCGACCGCTCGTTGGTTTCATCCGCCTTTCCTCCCCTCGATGGGGCAGCCGCCCGTGGGTACACTGGGCTCCCCCCGGTTGAGCGCTCTGTTGCGATGCAGCTGTGTCCTCAGAGTGCTTCTTCTCGCGGCGAGCCTAAGCACCCATCCAAAGCCTGTAGGTTCTCGTCTACCCTTGTGGCGAAGTCCTACAGAGCCGCGGGACAGGCGGCTGCCTCTTTGCATGCCATGGCCACTCTTCAGGTCTATCAGGCCCAGATGCTAAGGGACATGCACGAGGGTAGGACGGACCCAGGGCTCTTCGATGAGCTGCGCGCCGCCACCGACCTCGACGAAGGTGACCGCACGCTCCCTGGGTCTGGTGATGTCCACAGCTGTGGTCCAGGAGAGACACTTATG
>NW_027509097.1:15185000-15222500 GCF_051911475.1 Siphateles boraxobius
GATGCTCACTGCCAAACGCATTTTCGAATGTGTGCGGCCCCAGGATTGGTTTGCAGCAATCGACCTGAAGGACGCCTAGTTTCATGTCTCCATTCTCTCTCGACACAGACCGTTCCTTCGGTTTGCCTTCGAGGGGCAGGCATACCAGTACGCGGTTCTCCCTTTCGGGCTAGCCCTGTCTCCTCGCGTCTTCACGAAGGTCGTCGAGGCAGCCCTTGTTCCCCTTCGGGAACACGGGGTTCGCATCCTGAACTACATCGACGACTGGCTGATCCTAGCTCACTCTCGAGACCAGGTATGCGAACACAGGGACCAAGTGCTCCGGCACCTAGCTCGTCTGGGCCTTCGGGTCAACTGGGAAAAGAGCAAACTTTGCCCTGTGCAGAGGATCTCTTTTCTCGGTATGGATATCGACTCGGTCGCCATGTCCGCGCAGCTTACGAGCGAGCGCGCGCAGTGACTGCTGAATTGCCCGAGACAGTTCGAGGGCAAGAGTACGGTTCCACTGAAACTCTTTCAGAGGCTCCTGGGGCGTATGGCATCTGCAGCCGCGGCAACGCCACTCGGATTGCTTCATATGAGACCGCTTCAGCTTTGGCTTCGCGACCGAGTCCCGAGGTGGGCATGGCAACACGGCACTCTCCGAGTAACAGTTACTCCGTCCTGCCGTCAGACCTTCACCCCGTGGTTGGACCTCAGTTTTCTACGGGCCGGAGTGCCCCTGGAACGAGCTTCGCGGCACATTGTTGTAACGACAGATGCCTCCTCCACGGGCTGGGGTGCCATGTGCAATGGACGTGCTGCCGCGGGCTCCTGGACAGGACCCCGCCGCCTCTGGCACGTCAATTGCCTCGAGTTGCTGGCCGTACGTCTTGCTTTGCGCCGCTTCCGGGCCGTGCTCAAGAACCAACACGTACTAGTCCGTTCAGACAATACCGCCACTGTAGCGTACATCAACCATCAAGGTGGTCTACGCTCCCGCCGTATGTCGCAACTCGCCCGCCACCTCCTCATATGGAGTCAGAAGCATCTGAGGTCGCTTCATGCCATTTATATCCCCGGAGCCCTGAACTGTGCAGCCGACGAGCTCTCACGGCTTCAGCCCCTCCCGGGAGATTGGCGACTCCATCCCCAGTCGGTTCAGCTGATTTGGGACCAGTTCGGGGACGCACAGATAGATCCGTTTGCCTCTCACGACTCGACCCATTGCGACCTGTATTATTCCGTGACCGAGGTTACGCTCGGCACGGATGCACTGGCGCACAGCTGGCCGCGGGGCCGCAAATATGCATTTCCCCCAGTGAGCCTTCTTGCGCAGACCCTGCGCAAGGTCAGGGAGGACAAGGAGCAGGTCATTCTGGTCGCGCCGTACTGGCCCGACTGGACCTGGTTCTCCGAACTAGTACTCCTCGCGACAGCACCTCCTTGGCCGATTCCCCTGAGGAAGGATCTCCTTTCTCAGGGACGGGGCACCCTATGGCACCCTCGTCCCGATCTTTGGAACCTCCACGTGTGGCTCCTGGGGGGACGAGGCAGGTTTGAGTACCCTACCACCAGCGGTGGCGGCTACCATCACTTCCGCTAGAGCGTCGTCCACAAGACACGTCTATGCGTTGAAGTGGAACCTCTTCGTCAACTGGTGCTCTTCTCACAGAGAAGACCCCGGAGATGTTCGATTAGAGTCGTGCTTTCCTTCCTTCAAGATAGGCTGGAGCGAAGGCTGTCTCCCTCCACCCTGAAAGTCTATGTTGCCGCTATTGCCGCACACCATGACCCGGTCGAAGGTAAGTCTGTTGGAAAGCACGGCCTGATCATCAGGTTCCTGAGAGGAGCGAGGAGACTGAATCCTCCTCGCCCTCCTCTCGTTCCCTCTTGGGACCTCTCAGTGGTTGGCATACCAGCAGCAAGGTCGACCGTGCCCCCTTGGTGTGACTGCCCACTCCACCCGGAGTGTGGCATCCTCTTGGGCTCTAGCGCATGGCGCCTCGCTAACAGACATCTGCAGAGCTGCAGGCTGGGCGACACCCAACACATTCGCCAGATTCTACAATCTCCGAGTGGAGCCAGTGTCCTCTCATGTACCAGCTTCAACCAGCTAGTACTGGACCCGCTCAGGTGTCTTCGCTTGCTCGCCATTCCACTCCACGGACTGGATACGTGCGATATTCTCCTCAGGTGAGCTTCCCCGAAAGCCCTGAGTTCCTCCAGCACTCCTGACGTTGGTGCCAGTGTCTATTGCCTGTGCGTTGGCTAAGTGCCTCCCGTGTGCATGGTCCCTCCCCTGAGCGACCCCCACATGTGTATTTCCACTGTAAGCCTCTTTGAGCATGTGTCTTTCCCTTGGCAAGCCACCTTGCCACCCCTGGGGTTGAAATATTCCACCTGCGGCTGGACACCCCAGTGTTCTCCATATGTCTCCCTCTGGGTTGGCAGTAATTGCATATTTCCCCTAAACTTTGGGATATGCTCCCCAGTGTACCTTGGTATTCCTGTGCTAAATAGGAGTCCTTCGTCCGTGCCAGTCTCACGACAGGGATCTCAGATTTACGCAGGGCACTGGAAGACAGCTGAGAAGGTGGCGTGATTAGACTGGTAACCCTTTCGTTGTCACATCCGACGTCACTCGGAGTGACAACGAAAGGGAACGTCTCAGTTACGTATGTAACCCTCGTTCCCTGAGTAGGGAACGGAGACATTACGTCTGCCTGCCACTTTCCGCTGTACCGCGGGGATCGTCTGAGCTCAGTCTTGGCTCCTCAGCGAAGAAACATATCTGCCTGTTGCCGGCGTCCTCCTTTTATACCCACGAGGTGGGGCGGAGTTACGTCATGCAAATTCCGCAGACCCATGGCATTTCTTTGCCATTGGCTCGTTTTGTAATACTCGAAGTTGATAGGCTTTCTAAGCGAAACTCCAATTCGTCGTCATCCGACGTAACGTCTCCGTTCCCTACTCAGGGAACGAGGGTTACATACGTAACCGAGACGATTTCTGTCTTACATCTAAGAGCGTAATATTTAGCACAAGTACTTCAAACGAGTTAAACCTTTGACCTGTTTTCTGAGTAACATTTAGATTATCTCTATAGATTGTTGCAACACCGTCGCCACGACCGATCAGACAGGCCTCCTGCTTATAACAGTATCCTGGTGGAGTGGACTCATTTAGACCGAAATAATCATTTGGTTTAAGCCAGGTTTCAGTAAGGCAGAGTACAGCAAAACTATTATCTGTGACCATTTCATTTACAATAACCGCCTTAGGTGTGAGCGATCTAATGTTTAGAAGACCTAGCTTTAGAAATTGTTTTTGTTCACTGATATTGAGATTTTCTGGTTTAATTACAATTAGATTTTTCCTTAATCCTACAGTAGATTTATTATTTGGCCTCACTAAACGAGGAATAGATACAGTTTCTATATAATGTTCTACACTACTTATGATATCAGTTAAGTTGGGACAGCAAAGACTGTGATTTGGACTTTGACTTACTAGTCATATGGTGTGTAACGTCTTGGAGATGTTGTCCAAAAGAATAGCTGCTCCAATCCTGCTGGGATGCAGGCCATCAGCACGGTAGAGCCTAGGTCGCTCCCAGAACAGATTCCAATTATTTACAAAGAGCAGTTTCTGTTCATTACACCATGACATTAACCATTAATTTAGTGCAAATAATCTACTGAACCATTTCTTGTCCTTGTCGGTACGTGGGAAGCGGTCCAGACATGATGATCGTTGCTTCAGGCGATGTGCTGCGTACCGTCTCAATCGGGCTCCTGTAGTCCTTCTTCAGAACCTCCGTCTGCTGCAGCCTGATGTCGTTCACTCCCGCGTGCAGCACAACAGCTCCGACGCGCTCGTCACCGTTCAGGATCTCGGGAACCTGTGCAGCAACATCTAGAACACGAGCACCAGGAAAGCAGTGAGTGTGCACCTTACCTTTACCTGAGGTAGCGCGGACATGACGGACGATGAAACTGCCGATGATCACGGCGTAGTCGCATTCCGAGTCGTTCCGGGTGGAGATCTTGAAGACCGGGGGGGCGGTGAGGTTCTTGCTCTGGTCCTGGCTTGTGTCTTCCGCTGTGGGATCATCCAGGGTCCATGGTGTTGTGTCGGTGCCGGAGTGAATGAAGCCAGTGATGATCGCGTTCTAGGTGCTTGGTTCCTGTGCAAAGAAACACACTGAGTAGACGAGGTCGGAGTCAAAAAGTTACTAATCACTGACTTGTGAGCATCGGCGCGTGATGTTTCAAGCGCGGAACGCCGATCTCGCAGCTCGACTTGCCTCTCTAGTAGATCACGGATCTGCTTCTCCACGGACTCCAGCTCCAACAGCACCGAATGCAGCTTGAATGTGTCCTCACCTGCACTCAGAGGCGCCGCAATAGGGCAGGCAAGCCAGGCAATTGCCTGGGGCCCCGCATTTTAAGGGGGCCCCCGAGGGCTGATCATTCAAACAATCAGGAATGTTAATATAAAGACGCAGCAACATCTCTGCATTCCCCTTAGTGGGGCCCCTTTCTCGTTAAACTGGTTATGCTTTACCGTCTCGCCTCAGCAGCCTTTTTCAAACTGGAGCAGCGCTTACTCGCGGTATGTAGAAAATGCATGATTTGTCATCAGTCGCAATTTTACTTTTATGTGTGTAAACTCACAATAACAAGAAAACGTTGTGCTTTTGTAAAATAAAATAAAACAATCAGGGCGCACTTTCATCGTCTCCGTGAACTGGAGCGTGTCTCAAAAATAAACAAAAACACAGCTTATACTAGCCTCTCATACATTATAAATATATCTATATAAAGATTTAAATGTCCACTTTTAAACGAAAAAATTATAATCGAAATCAAATATCATCTGATTATGTAATCCGTATGAAAGGTGTATTTCTTTCAAAAGGCGCATCCACTTTACAGTGGAGATGTATGGAGATATGTTTGCAGGAGACACTAATTTAGAAAACACTAGTTTATTAATAAAAAATTAAAATCTTATTTTTTTTAAGACATATTTATTATCATTAGCCTGCTTTTGCGGCAAGATTTATGCATGCACTTGTATATAGGCTTCCTCCATGCACCCAGTATTTAAGCAGAAATTAATATAAACATGTGATTAGTGACTAAATCTGTTACACATTTGAATATTTACTGTGTCTTGAAGATTGTTGTATTGTATCTTCTGTTATGAAGATGAAGATTGACATTTTGTTAATTAAAAAATAAGCACATAATGTTGTAAAAAGTAAACAACTTGTGTTCTGTTAGATGTTCTGTGTTTTGACTAATTTTTAATTTTTTTATAATAATATATGTAGGCAATGAATATATTAACAAAAAAAATATTATATATTATATAGGCTATAAAACATAGCTATGTAAAACACACACATATATATATACATATCCGATTTATTCGCCATTATAACAGATGAACAATTATTTAGTAGTGATACAACCAATATCACCACGCGTACAATGTTAGGACACGCGTGCAATGCTAGCGGGCTTAAGGCTAGTAGCGGAAATTCGGAAAGTTGGATATAAGTAGCGAAATCAAAGCAATCCGATTGTTTTTTATAAGGAATAGTATCGAAGATATATTCACATGCTGAAAAATAGAAAATGCTTTGTTTATAAATGAGTGTAAAGTAGAAAATCAAGGATTATGAATCAATTCGACGGAGCTCCAAGTACAAACCGCATTTGTGTGTAACAGTAACATGACATGTCAGTACATGACAGTAACATATTATGAAGGATTGCCTCAGTTAAAGCTAAGTTCAAATCCATCGACGTTAATTAACTAACTGTCCTAACTGCTTTGTCGGAAAAAAATGTTGGATTTTGATTGGACATATCGTATGTTAATCAAACTCCTTGCGAAGGATGAATTGACCCTAATTTAAAAGTGAAAGTGAAGTGCACACTGCCACACCAGCTTTTTATAAGCGTTTCTAAAAAATATTAGTTTCGTTTTCAAATTAGCAGGGCGCAATAACAAAACGGTGCTGCTCCGCAGGACCGCACCATAATGCATGCTTGTGCAAACGCGTGCATTTTATGTTTGCCTTTAAACTAGCGATTTAAAATCCCCCGCCCGGTGATACTGGTATTACTGGTGTTGTCACACGTCGATTAACCGGTGGAAAAAGATCCTCACTGTCACATCCCTAATTTATGCATAGAACCAAATTAGCAGCTTACATAGTGGCCCATTGAAATGGATCCTAATGATATATCTATGTATATACATCTATGGTTACAAGCGGAAACGCAACTGATATGAGACAATGACAAGAGAGAAGCCAATTTATTTCTCTGGATTTACAAATCCTTGGGAACTTTTGGGATAATGTATGTAGACAACAGCATGAAATATATCACACTGTGCAAGTGTTTCTTTTTCATATTTTATTAAAAAAAATCTTACATATTGTACCTTTAACTAGGGATGGCTGACGCGAAACAGTCGTTCCGAAGCTTTGCGAGATCCCGAAACGCAGATGTTTCGAAACACTGATCCGAAGCGTGATTCAAAACACCCATGTCACGTGACTACGGCTAAATGAAGCTTCTGAGTGTTTCGACAGGTGGCGTGCTCCGCCGATTCAGCGTTTGATTGGCAGGGTCGGGAACAGACCACACAATCGTACATCTGTATAAAAAGTGAAAGTCAACTCATCTTGACCTCGTGGGTTTTTGTGAGAGGATTTTTTCAAAGACTGGAGAAATTATCTGTTAAAAAAAAGTAGGCTAAGTCCTTCCAAAGAAGAGAAATTAATATTTTTCATAAGAATCTCTAAACAAGTGAGACATGTGGCTTGATGTATTTTATTAATGTTAATTTTTCAGGACCAAAATAACATTCTGCACAGTGAGGAGCCTACAGGTTACAAGCTACACATATTAGAAAAATAGCTACAATAATCAAAAAATACATTTTTCAATGGCTCGTTGTCAATGTTGTTTCAGATCAACACCTGCAAGTGACCACTAGGTGTCACCGTTGAGACAGGTGTCGGATTGATTCGAAGCCTCGACACAATATGGCACATTTGGTTCAACTGTTTCATTGCTTCACGAAGCCTCGATCTGCCCACCAATACCTTTAACAAGCTATTAGTTTGTAGTTAATTCATTGTTACTATATTGTAGTCTCTACATTGTTATTATTGTCACGGTTTGGGTTTTGTTTCTTGTTCCTGGTTCTTGTCTGTCATGTTATCCCCTGTTCTAGTCATGTGATCTTGCCTTGTGTTCCCCTGTCTGTTGTGTCATTGGTTGATTGTTTAAATGTTCACAGGTGTCCCTTGTCTCGTTGTTAGTCCAGTATGTATTTAAGCCCTGTGTCTTGTTCAGTCTTTGTGAGTTCTTGATGTTGTAGTGTTGATCAGTTATGCAGTTAGTTTGAAGTTTGTTGTTTTGTTCCAGAGTCTTGTTCCTAGCCCGAGTCTTCGCCTAGTTTTGAGTTTATTTAATAAAGAGTGTATGCTGCATTTGGACCCTGCCTCATCTCTGCTTCCTTCTTGGTTCAACCTCACGAATCCAGCAGCACCACTGACCCAGATGGATGTACCATCTACCAATATAATCGCAGCATTGAGGATTATGTGGAGGAGTTTATTATTTATAGTCATCTCGTTCCTGGTGATGATGTCATGCTAAAGGAGTGTTTCTGGAGTGGACTAGACCCGGGCATTAAAATGAATTTGCCAGAAGAAGACCCCTGCTGGACTCTGACACAGTTTATAGACTTCGTCCTGGAGTTTTGCGGGTCTCCCTTCACAGTAGGCGAGGTGTGGAAGCCTGCTGGCGGACCGCCCAGTTCTCCAGCGAGGCCTGTGTCCGGATGAGGAGGAGGGAGGGTCGAGCTAGCCACCGTTTTCTTTGACAATACTTCGAACGTCAACAAGAAGTGACGTCACCCAACATCGCTTACAGCTCCTTTAAGTGCTTTAAACCAACCTTTATTAGACATTAATTGCATTAATATTCAGTGTTCCTTAAAAGTTTACAAATACATTAAGCACACACACACAGTACAAACTGTATATTCGGTTCCTTATATATTTCATTAAATAAAACTATATATATATAATTTTACCTGACATGTCTGTTCAATAAATGAGGGTCTGAAGTGGGTGTGGCCTTTTGTTTGGAGATGGAGCAGTCCTTTCGGAAAGCTAAATAGTATTTACACTTCATGTTATGAGTTTTTGTATGAGTCTGGAGGTTTCTTTTTTTCTTTCAGTGCATAAAATGTGTGTAACTTAATTATTTTAACAACAAAACTGTTTTGTCATTTCTTTCAGTGGTTAAAATGTGTTTAACTTTGTTATTTTACATTTAAAAAAATAATTGGCTGTGTCTTGTCATCTTAACTGTAGGTGGTTTTGTTCAGTCAACAAATCATTGTTCAGTGAAACCGAGTGAAACGCACAAACACACACAAAAAAAACGGATGTCCCTTTGCACACACCGTATGCAAATGCAGCCAGCGCCAAAGACAGATGAACGTTGAGATGACATTGGTGACTTTGTGAGATATGAATATTTTGTTTAAATCATTTGCCATACTGAAAAATAATGCCGATTAAAGTATTTGTAGTAACGTTACACTATATATATATAACTTAGTTGTATTACTTTAAGATGTCAGTTTATGTCATAAGCTGCAGTTACACAAAATGAATGAATTCTGATCAATGATTCCGTATTCATTAGTGTTTGCATGACGCAAAATAAAGTAAGTTAATCAGATTGATGTGCACGTTTGTGTTGCAAGTATCAAATCGAAATTTATCTTTTCACGTGCGGAGACCGCACAAATCAACCAAACATTTCAGTTTTTTTAGAAAGCAAGCAATCTCGTGTTTTTTCATGGCTAAAGTTTTCTTAAAACGGTTGGTTTACAAAAGGTTTACTCCACCACTTACAATCCGAATGAAATTTCACTCCGATCAAGCTCAATCGGATTAATAGAGGTTTCTATTTAGGTTTCTATCCGATTGAGCTCTCAAAATGTGGTTACTAACGGATTATAAGTATCCATGTTACGCAGCTAATGACTGGCTTAGCTATTCTACTACAATATATGTTTTTTTATTGTAGAGCTGTTGCTGAGTTGTGAAAGGCAGATGCACCTGTTCCCTTTCGAGAGGTCTCTCGTATTGTGTAAGTAGCTTACTGGGAAAAACTACTTTTCTCAAGAATATTGAAGCCAAATTTTTAAAACGCAGTGCAGCTGCACGAACCTATGGCGAGGGGGCTCATGCGCGCGAACCAATCAGGCCGCTTCACGCCTTGGCGCGTCATAGCCCGCCAGAATGGGCGTGGCTTATAGCAATATTAGCCCCCATTTCTGGCGTACAATCAGATTTAATCTCCTTCAGCAAATCTGACCTCCGTATCAGAAGCCTTCTTTGCCGCTGTGGAAAAGCCTTTCAGCGGAACAAGCACCTGCAAGGCAGTCTGAGGACACCGGCTCCTGTTTCAACTCGATGCTGCCTTCAGCCCACTGTTCTGCTGTGCCATCCGGCGTGCATATATCCTTTCTAAGCCTCAGTGTGTTCGCCGCTACGACTCACTGTACTTAAGAAGTATGTTTCACAGATAGTGTGCTTCGTGCCTGGGACCTGCCATGCACGGGCGGCGGCTCTCGCTTGAGAGTATGCCGCTCGTCCCCTCGCGCCCACGGCTAGCTCTCTCTACGTTCAAGAGAGCTACCCCGCCTTTGTGCCCCCATTTCGCGCGTCATGCAGTGCCCTCTCGAGCTCTCTGCATGACCCAGATGGACACTATGAGTTTTCATGCCTGGAATCCAGCCACGCTGAAACTGCGTCACTCATGACGGCTGTTCTCAGGTGAGAACATGCCGCTCTCTTATCTTCTTGCGCTAACTGTCTTATGTCAGACCCGTGGCTCAGTTGTGGAATCTAAGATTTCCGCGCCAGATACACGTGTTCGAATCGCGTCTCTAACAGCAGGTGAAATTTACTGTAACAAACCCAAATGTGTACTGCACATTTTAACGTCCGTTTTGCACGTCATGTAAGAACTGCCTACATGACTCTTCATGCCTGGGATACAGCCATGCTGAAACTGCATTCACTCACAGTCACAACAGCTGTTCTCACTGAGAGGACATGCTGCTCTTTTCAGTGCGCTCGCGGCCAGCTTGCGTACAGAAAGCGACCCCACCCCTCGCGCCCTCCCGTTTCACAGGGAGTTCGGCGAGGTTAAAGTATCAATGAGCGTTCAAAAACAGGTGAGCCCACGCCGACACCGACACTGCGACTCACATTCTACATAGAGAGACTTTTTTCTCCTGTGCCTATTCACCAAACGGATGAGCCCACGCAGGCACCAGCCCCTCCCCCGCGTGACTCATTCTCTGCTAAGACAGAGTTTTCTCCATTGTTATTCACTCCCCCCTGTGGCTCAGTGGTGGGATCTAAGACTTTCACGCCAGAGACCCGAGTTTGAATCCCGGCTATGTGTCTCCCAGCTGAATCTTTTCACCAAAGCGAACACACCCCACGCTGGCCCCACCCCACTGTGACTCACTCTCTTTGGCAGCGTCCGAAGATGGGGATTGGTCGGACTAAACTTTTGACCCTGCCCCCCCATCCAAGCCCAGCATAAGTGTGATTGGACGAAGCATGGCCAGCTTAGTCATGATAAAGTGCCATCTCTGGCTTCATTCAAAAAGGGTACACAATCCTCTCTAGCTCAAGCTGGTGGTATTCAAAATGCAGGTTGAGCCCACTGTAATGTACGCTCCCCTGCAAACATACACTGTTCCAACAGCGACTCTAATGAAGCATGAAAATAGCGCTTTCTATCAGTTTACCCCTCTGGCTCATGCTGGAGGTGTTCTAAATGTAGGCTGTGTGCCCACTATAAAACATGCACACCTGCAAACAAATGCCGTTTTTATGGCGACACAAATAAAGCACGAAAAGAGCTCTTTTCTGTCTGTTCTCCCTCCAGCTCGCGCTGGAGATGTAACATTTATGTAGGTGATGTGCCCACTATAAAGTACGCACTCCTGCACATAAGCACTGTTACCACACTATCAAGCTTTGGTCCAGCTCACGCTGGGAGTGTAATGGCGCTTTTCCACTGCATGGTACGGCTCAGTACGGTTCGGCTAGGCGCGGCACGGTTCGGCTCGCTTCGCTTTTACACTGCGTGGCACGACTCGGCTCGGCACGGCTCGGCGCGGCACAGCTCGGTTCGCTTTAGCTCGGTTGCTTTTCCACTGCAGTTAGTACCACTTCAAAGTGGGTGGGATTATGACTGATCGTTAGTTTACCCGCTCCTCGGCAACCAGCGAGAGGAACGTCTGCACTTCTCGTCCACTAACCACGATTCAGCCATTTCTTTTTTGGAAGTTTTTTTTTCTTCAAGCAAGTCAAGCAAGTAGTTTAAAAACAGGTGCTACAGCGGTAGCTGTTACTGGCTATTTAAATCTAGCGGGTTTGATATCTCGCAAATACAATGACGCTGGTAGTGACGAGCTGTCTGTCTGACCAATCAGTGATCTGCAGTGTTTTCACGTCACATTTTAGTATCGTTACGGTACGCTTGGAACCTCAACAGAGGTGGTACCATTTAAAGCGAGCCGAAGCGAGCTGTACCGTACCGTAACATGCAGTGGAAAAGTGCCAGAGCGTGCCGTACCGAACCGTACCATACCATGCAGTGGAAAAGTGCCATAATAAATGTAGTTTGTGTGACCACTATGAAGAATGCACCCCTACACATAAACACTGTTACCACGGTATCAGTTCTCCCTCCAGCTCGCGCTGGAGATGTAATAAATGTAGGTGTTGTTTTGCCCAATATAAAGTACACACCCCTGCACATAATCGCTGTTCCACAGTATTACACGCAAAGCAGCTGGGCGGCCGGGTCCCTATCACAGAGAGGCCCGTCCCAGACATCATTCAACCCCTAGCTATGCGGCCCAAGGCCTGGGGGCCCATCCCCGGTATATCAGAATGGGTGTTGAAAATAATAAAACGAGGCTACTCGCTACAGTTTGCTCGCAGACCTCCGTGCTTTGTAGCTGTGGTCGAGACGACAGTGAGAAGCGACGTGGCGCACGTCCTTCGTACCGAAGTGTTGAAACTGTTAGAAAAAAGGGCTGTTGAGCCAGTCCCTCTATCACAAAGCGAGTCAGGCTTTTACAGTCGCTACTTCCTCGATCCAAAAAAGGATGGCGGCCTCAGTCCCATCCTAGACTTCAGACACCTGAACAAAGCGCTTATGACGCACCTGTTCAGGATGCTGACAACCAAACAAATCCTCTCTCAAATTCGCCCAGTTCGTTCGGCTTATCTCTAGCACCTTGTACATTTACGAAGTGCATGGACGCAGTGCTCACCCCCCTGAGACAGCGGGGAGTGCAAGTGTTAAACTACCTCGATGATTGGCTGGTTATAGCCCAATCAGAGGCGCAATTTATAACTCACAGATTCTGGCTCATCAGCCATCTAGAATGCCTAGGTCTCATTATAATGCATCCAAAATCACACTGTCTCCCAGCCAGAGTATTTCTTTCCTGGGAACAGTGATAGACTCTATACAAATGACATATACTATATGTCACGCCTAGCGGATAAAACCCTGTGTACCAACTCACGCATGGCGATCTGGCCACTTACAAATCAGAGCAAGCCACGGCTGTATCAAAGCCCTGGCCCCCTGGAAAGCAGCCGACTGGTATCAGTCCGGCGTGAGTATTGTTGTGTTTCAAAGAGAAAAGTGATCTCGGCAGACGCGTCCAGCCTAGGTTGGGGGGCCCTATACGAGGGCAGGCCCATCTCCGGCCTATGGTCAAGTCCGGAGAGGCACCTAAATATAAACTGTCTAGAGATGAGAGCGGTCGCTCTATCACTGAAAGCTTTTCTCCCATATTTAAAAGGCCACCATGTCCTGTCCTGGCCATTTTTCACAAAAAGCTAGCCCACGACTGGCCGCCCGCTGTATGCATTTCCTCCGGTCACAATGCTACCACAGGTCATCGAATGGATCATAGAGAGCAAGTGTTCAGTGCTATTAATAGCCCCTCTCTAGAAGACCCAGTTATGGTTCTCCGAGCTGGAGCAGCTGCTGGAAAAAGCATCAAGGCCAATACTCCACTCCACGCTCAAAGTGTATGTGGTGGCCATAACAGAATCTCAAGCTCTTGTGGCTGGGCAATCACTGCGCTTCCTTAAAGGGGCCAGAAGGTTAAACCCTCCTCGACCCCCCTCTGTGTCTATCTGGGACCTCTCCACAGTCCTGGAAGCCATGAAGTGTGCCCCATTCGAGCCGCTTCAGTCTGAGGACCTGAAGCCTCTTTCGCTCAAAATCACTCTCTTACTGGCACTAGCTTCAGTCAAGCAAGTGGGGGATTTGCAAGAGCTAGCAGTGAGTGCTTCCTGCCTTTGGGCCTAGCGACTCCAAAGTCGTCCTTAAGCCAAGGCATGGTTATGTTCCTAAAGTGCTCTCTAATCCGTTCAGAGCACAGGTTATTTCGCTAGCAGCTCTTCCCTCGCCAGAGGACAAAAGAGACGCGAATCTACTCTGCCCTGTCAAGGCTCTCAGAGTTTATCTGGAGTGTTCTGCCTCGTTCAGACAGTCAGAACAGCTCTTTGTATGCTTTGGCGGCCGCACCAAGGGGCTCGCTGTCACAAAGCAGAGATTATCGCGCTGGATAGTGTATGCTAATGCGCTGGCTTATGAGTCTAAGGGCCTTCATTGCCCCTTGGGCGTTAGAGCTCATTCCACGAGAGGCATGGCCTCGTCATGAACTTGGTCAAGTGGAATACCTATTGAAGATATCTGTGCGGCGGCAGGTTGGGCTCGCCGTCCACATTTATGAGATATTATAACCTGGTAGTTCCCGCTTTGCAAGCAAAGGTTCTTTCAATATAATAAATGATAAGCACATGACTTTACGGCCAATGCATATACCTGGTCCTAATTCATACATATTATATAAGGACTGGCCCTCTCTATGCCCATTCCATGGTTCCCTATAGAATACTCAACACGGGTTTGGCCTCTATTAGGACTCTGAGGAGCAAAGTTTTAAGCACGCACAGCGTTTTGAAACGGGTTCCCATAGTGTAAGCTACTTACGTAATACGATTGACCTCTCGAAAGGGAACGTCTCGGTTACTAACGTAACCTCGGTTCCCTGAGAGAAGGGAACGAGTATTGCGTAACCCGCCATGCTACTGTGCTTAGATCGAGGGATCGCTGCAGTCGATTTAAACCTGATTGTATGGCAGAAATGGGGGCTAATATAGCTATAAGCCACACCCAATCTGGCGGGCTATGACGCGCCAGGGTGCGAAGCGGGGCCTGATTGGTTTGTGCGCATTAGCCGCCTCACCATAGGTTCGTGCAGTTGCCGCAGCGCAGCCAATGACCGCTCTACACGCTCAGCTTAGTGTCTGCTGTGCAGCTGCACTGCATTTTAAAAATTTGGCTTCAATATTCTTGAGAAAAATGATTTTTTTCCCTTAGCGTAAGCTACTTACGCAATCCTTGTTCCCTTCTCTCAGGGAACCAAGGTTTTTGTAATTACTTTTACAAATTAAGGTGATGTATAAATATTTTTAAAATTCTTTTACATCTTTATGACACCTTTGTTAGAGTCTGGACATGCATCTACAGGTTTTTTTTCTTTTCTGTAGTCTGTTTACAATTTTAATCAGTTATGTGAAAGAAAATTTACAAAACGTTTCCTTACAGACGACATCCAAGACATGCCCTTCATTGCCGAATTCAAAAGCAGATGGCCAGCTCTATTTTGTGAAGATCAGGCAAGTTTGATAGAATTTCTGGATTTGCTGTTAATAGTAACTAGCCTCCCTGATGGCACATTATGCTTTTTTGTTCTTGTCCATTTAGGCTAAACGTTGTTTTCTGTAGAATAATGAACAGTGCCATTAAAAAAATGTGCATTCTCCTTATGTGTCTTATTGTTATGTCTTTTTAAATCTCTAGATCGCTATTGAGTTCACTCGAATCACCACCCTTTCACTGATTCAAACTTCAGGAAAAAAGGTTGAGCTGCAGGGTGCAAGATCAATGAGTTGATGTCTGCCATTGACAAGGTTTGCTATGTGTTGATTGTGAATGATTTCCATAAATGATATATGTTAAATGAATAGTTCATCTAAAAAATAATAAGTGAGATAATTTACTCACCCTCAGGTCATCCAAGATGTATTTTCTATCTTCATCAGAACAGAATTTAAAATTTTTAGGATTTAATTTCAGGCCTCCAGCTTAAAAAATGCACATGCATTTCTTCCATTTTTTTTGATGGTCCAAAATTCATCAAAATAATTTGCATGACTCCAGTTGACAAATTTTGCAGTTGACAATTTTTTTTTAAGTTGCTGTTAAATAAAGCAATACATCTCAGAAGCTGTGGGTTACAATTAATTTAAACACCTTAGCTGTTCTAAATTCGCTGTAATCCACGGATTATTGTTCGTTACAACAACTACAGCTTGTGCGTCTGTGTTGAACTGTTTAAAAAGTATTTGAACACATGAGATAAAGCAAGATCACAAGAAAAGCTCACCACATATACCGTGTAAGATGTCCTTTAGGTGACTGTACATTTTTTAAGCTATTCTATTCATTATGATATTAATATAGGAAGTGTTGTTGTCAAAGTAAGTTTCATGTTTTAAAACTGTTTAACTTTTGTTGTTTGTTTTAGGACAATGGCTTGGAGAAAGCTGAGAGAGACATGTAAAGACTCTGGGGCGGATCTAATCCATGGGGAATTTGCATATCATAATTAATAATTGGTAATTAATAATTATTCATACATGTTTGGATTAGAACAGTCTTACATGTTAATAAAACTCCCGATAAGGGATGATATGTCATTTTACCTGCATGCATGTCTGTGTATCCTTGCACTTAACCACAAGTTGATTGCAATTAACTACACAGACCACGTCTTACAAAACAGGCTAAATTAATTAGCTCAATTGTCAGACTAATATTTGTGGGAATCCACAATATCATCTTACTTTATAGGATTTCAGGAAAAGCAATTCTGTGGCCACAAGAATTGGGTTTCCTGCCCTATAAACACATACTCTTTAAAGTATCTTTAATTTGTAAGCTTGTTGCTATAAGATCTTTTGACACTTAAGGGACTTGAAAATGAGCAAAAAGGCAGTACATCAATCAAATGAATATAATGAATTTAATAAGGCAGAACTACTTATGTATTTACTACGGTTACATGGGATATATGTATTTACAAACATAATAAACAACAAAACACGACAAGGCATCGATGAACGAGAAATGCATAGAGTGTGGACAATGGAAACACGTGTGAGAGGGGAAGAGAGAGAGAGAGAGAGAGAGAGAGCATTGGCAACATTCACCCTGACAGTCCCCTGTCTGTAACAACACGAAAACATCATCTTAATGCTTCTTAGAAGCTCTATAAAGAGATATACTTAAGTTTCTGGGTCTCTCTGTGTCGCGGCATTCCTGCGCGTGCGTGAGCGGAGTCCTTTAGGAAGCGTCACTGGGTGCTGCTTGGCGCGCGTGTTGAACGGAGTTTCCAAGTCTTTGGGGTAACATTACCAAAGGAAAATAGTTCGGCTAAGTTCGTTTCACTTTGTGGAAGTGAACAGAGTCGACTACGGAAAACAAAACTTTGACTAACAAAGAAAAGAAATAAAGATCTCTACGGGGAAATCACGCGGAGTTAACGTCACATCTTTGCATGGCTGGTGAAGAAGCTCGCCCGGAGGCGAGACGTTACATTATGACCCGAGGACAAGAGAAGTAAGAGAGCGATAAACTGGTATTCAGTCCTTTTGAAGACCTGACGTTTCCGCCTTCTTTGGAAGAGGGTCCAATCAGGAGCTGTCCCTTTGGAGGGAGATTGTAACAATGTTCAGGGAAGAAGGAGGCGGGAACCGGCGAACAATCAAAATAAACTTTATTTAAAATAAAACAAACAAACTAAAACACCGCCAGCAGCCCCTCGCGGACGACTGCTGGCTACCGAAAATAAGCATAACGGCCAGCAGCCCCTCGCGGACGACTGCTGGCTAAAATAAAACACAAAAACCAAAACTCAACTAAAACACAGGCCTGTTCCTCTCTCGATCATCAACGTCGTCGCTCCCCCTTTATGCTTCCGCTCCTCCGTGAGAGATGCGAGACCGGTGTGCTTCACAGGTGCTGCTCATTAGCAATCGCACCACCGGCCTCGCGCCGTTCTCTCACGTCCCTCGGCCATACCTCACAGGCCGGGGGGTACCCACGAGCCTGTGCCTACTCCCCCCCCGGCGGCGGCGATCCCTGGGGGTTATGGACCGACAAGCCGAGGGAAACGGAGACGGAAGCATGAGGAGCGACAGATCGAGAGAGGGGAGAGAGGAAAAAAAAATTTGGTCCGGTTCCCACAACGCGCTGCCATCTGGTCCCCCACCAGCTGGGCGATCTCCTCCACGGTGCCTGCCGGTGACGCTGGGTAGCCCTCGGTGGACGGCTCGACGCTCCTCCGCCGCCCGGTGGACGGCGACGGCTCCTTGGGCTCTAGGGCAGCCGGCAGGAGTCCCCCGCTCCCTGCTCCTCCCCTTCACTGGTGGACGGCAGCAGGCTCCGGCCTACGGCGAGCGGCGGCGACTCCTCCGCTCCCTCCCGGACGGCAGCCGCCCCTCCAACTCCCAGGCGGCCGGCAGCGAGCTCGACCGTCCCCCCGGAAACTCACTCCAGCACACCGCCTCGAGCGTCCATGGCCGCAAGTCCCCCGCTCCCTGCTCCTCCCCTACCCGGCGGATGGCAGCAGGCTCCGGCCCACGGCGAGCGGCGGCGACTCGCGCACCATGCTCGATGGCACCGCGGATTCCCCACAGAGGCGAGGACTCTCTGACAGCGCGTTCCTCCCTCTTCCCGGGTTTCGGCACCAGTGTAACAATGTTCAGGGAAGAAGGAGGCGGGCACCGGCGAACAATCAAAATAAACTTTATTTAAAATAAAACAAACAAACTAAAATACCGCCAGCAGCCCCTCGCGGACGACTGCTGGCTACCGAAAATAAGCATAACGGCCAGGAGCCCCTCACGGACGACTGCTGGCTAAAATAAAACAAAAAAAAACAAAACTCAACTAAAACACAGGCCTGTTCCTCTCTCGATCATCAACGTCGTCGCTCCCCCTTTATGCTTCCGCTCCTCCGTGAGAGATGCGAGACCGATGTGCTTCACAGGTGCTGCTCATTAGCAATCGCACCACCGGCCTCGCGCCGTTCTCTCACGTCCCTCGGCCGTCCTGTTCGCCACAGAGATTTTATGACCCTTTGTGTTATAACCAGGCATTTAAATCTCTAGTTTCATTGGGTGTTTAAGAGAAGAATCTTCACAATTCTTATAATACTAATGTGTCACAAAGTTTACCAAAATGTAATGTCAATTAACAAATGGGGAATGAAGATTGGAGATGTCACCAAGGCTTGTGCTCTTCCCTTGGCAGTAATATAGCTTGAATCTGAGCTATCCAAAGCCCCTTTCACACAGAGATTCCGTAAAATAAAGATCCCGTGAAGACACGTGACATCAGGATGTGACGTGTAACAGACACGTCGAAAACATGTAAACTAACGTACTGATCCACAAAGCGGGCGAACGATCTCAGCTTCAGCGTGGATAGTAAGGAGCACCCTGATCTCTGCTTCATTCCAGTTTTTGTTCTTTCTTTGTTGATGACGAACACTAACTTTCTTCTAAGAGCAACAGAGTTGGCACGTGCGTCATCACTACGACACACCCCTTACGGCATTGGTCCTGGCTTTTTGTTCACACAGGGCGTGTTCCGGGACTGATCCCGGCAATGTTACCAGGTCCCCATTCCAGCATCGATCCCGGCATCAATCCCGGGACGTGTTTACATTTACACAGAAAGCACTCTAGCAATTGTACAGCAGTTACCCGGGATCGACGCACTGTGTGAAAGGGGCTAATCTGATCTAACTAATCTGAAAGTTAATGGAACTTTTTTTCACACAAAATTCAGGTACTTAAAAACAAACTTGTGGAATAATTAATCGATGTTTAGTTCTCATTCCAGTACATATTGTACAGTACACAGTATTCCAGTTTATATTGTTTTTGTATTAAAAAACATGCCAGTCATAAATATTCCTTTCTATAAGGGTCAAGTTCTGTAGCCAGTTTTCAATTCCAGTTTTTGTTCTTTCTTTGTTGATGACGAACACTAACTTTCTTCTAAGAGCAACAGAGTTGGCACGTGCGTCATCACTACGACACACCCCTTACGGCATTGGTCCTGGCTTTTTGTTCACACAGGGCGTGTTCCGGGACTGATCCCGGCAATGTTACCAGGTCCCCATTCCAGCATCGATCCCGGCATCAATCCCGGGACGTGTTTACATTTACACAGAAAGCACTCTAGCAATTGTACAGCAGTTTCCCGGGATCAACGCACTGTGTGAAAGGGGCTAATCTGATCTAACTAATCTGAAAGTTAATGGAACTTTTTTTCACACAAAATTCAGGTACTTAAAAACAAACTTGTGGAATAATTAATCGATGTTTAGTTCTCATTCCAGTACATATTGTACAGTACACAGTATTCCAGTTTATATTGTTTTTGTATTAAAAAACATGCCAGTCATAAATATTCCTTTCTATAAGGGTCAAGTTCTGTAGCACTTTGGGGTGCATGTTAGACACAAGTTGTCATGCTCATTTGTAGAATTTATTGAAAAAAAGAAAAATGAAAAGGTTGAATTGCAAATATAAAGCTATTTGTTTCTGAAAAGCAAACAAAAGAGGTAAGGTAACGAGGGAGGACAGGTGGGGCAAAGTAATCAATAATCAGGTAACAAAATAGGCGGGGTTAGACAATGGAGTCTGGAGTCCTGGCTGAGGGCGAGGGTGGTGCCAGCTAAGCAGGCGGCCAGGGCGGAGCAGGATTAACAGGCGTCCAGGGCGGAGCAGGCCAGGCAGGCATCCAGGGTGAATCAGAGTCGGGTCATCCCGGACCACCGGACTTGAAACCCCTGAAGTCGTGTCCTCCTGGACCATCGAATTAGGGGAAGCAACAGGAGCCCTCCTCTTCCTGCGCTTGCAAGGGCGAGGTGATGTGGGGACAACCACCTCTGGGGAAACTGCAGCATATTTAGCCACACCTGGGGGGGCTGCAGCAATCACAGGCACCTCAGGATAGGTGGCAGATGAGGCGGACTCATTTCTCCTCCTCCCTCTCCCCGAAGGGGTCATCAGAAGACTGGGGACTTGGCAGTTTGTGAGGAGAAGCGGGGAAGGATCAAGAGGAGGTAGGCCACCTTCTTCTCCACAGTTGTAGACGTACCCCACAAACTGCCATAAGCATTGCCATCTCCCAGGCACTGACTGGCTCGTTCAGGCCGCTGTTAAAAATGTCTTTAAGCGCGGTGTTGTTAAGGTCAGTGATGACAAACTGGTGGGCAAACTCTTTTACCGAAGACTCCCCTTGGCGAAGAGAAAAGAGCTTACCATAGAGCTCCATCGTCTGAAGAGTGGAGGGTAAAGGGCTGGGAGATGGAAACAAGAAGAAGCCCATTCTCTGCTGAGTCCTCTAGTTCAGTGGTTCCCAAACCTGTCCTGGCGACCCACCAACACTGCACGTTTTCTCTGTCTCCCTAATCAAACACACCTGATTCAACTCATCAGCTCATTAACCCATGTGATTATGAGCTGATGAGTTGAATCAGGTGTGTTTGATTAGGGAGACAGAGAAAACGTGCAGTGCTGGTGGGTCGCCAGGACAGGTTTGGGAACCACTGCTCTAGTTCAGTTCAGTTCAATTTTATTTATATAGCACATTTAAAAACAATCGTAATTGACCAAAGTGCTTCACAAGATCCAACAAAGAAACAAAAACAAATTATGAAACAAACAATATCACACAAAGTACAAACAGAAATAACCCACAGGTCAAGATATCAGAGCTCAGCTAGAATTGAAAGCCAAAGCATAATAATGCGTCTTAAGCAAGGACTTGAATATTTCAATAGTCTGCGCTTTTCTTACATAAATTGGCAGACTATTCCAAATATTAGGAGCAGCCACTGCAAACGCTCTGTCACCTCTGTTTTTTTGCCTAGATCTGGGCACATCGAGAAGCATCTGGTTGGAAGATGTCAGTACTTTGACAGGTGTGTGGACTTGTCGAAGCTCCGTTAAATATGAAGGCGACAACCCACTTAGAATTTTAAAAACAATTAATGCAATTTTTAATTTAATTCTAAAACAAACAGGAAGCCAATGTAATGAGGCCAATACGGGTGTAATATGTTCACGTTTTTTGGTCCCGGTTAAAAGTCGAGCTGCTGCATTCTGCACTAACTGTAGCCGTCGAAGTGATGAGTGTTCCAATCCGGCATACAAAGAGTTACAGTAGTCTAATCGCAACGTAATAAAAGCATGTATGACTCTTTCAAAGTCTTTACGTAGCATGTATGGCTTGACCTTCGCCAGAAGTCTCAAGTGGAAGAAGCTTGTTTTAACAACTGAACTAATTTGTTTTTCAAATTTAAAAGCACTGTCAAAAATTACACTCAGATTCCTGGTAAAAGGTTGAATATGGGAACATAGAGTACCAAGAGCATCTGCACATTCACTTAAATGTCCCGCACGACCAAACACAACAATCTCGGTCTTTTTATCATTTAGACATAGAAAATTCTGATCTAACCAAATTTTGAGATCACTCAAGCAGTCTAACAAAGGTTGGATGTTGTTCTTGTTTTTTACAGGCAAATAAATGTGTACATCATCTGCAAAACAGTGGAAAGAAATGTTATGTTTTTTAAAAACGGACCCTAAGGGCAGCATATACAGGGAAAAGAGCATGGGTCCCAGAATGGAACCTTGGGGAACCCCACAAGAAAGAAGTGCAGTAGATGAAGAGCAATTCCCAAGGTGGACAGTAAAACTCCTATCTGTCAAATATGATTTAAACCATTTCAGGGCCATACCCATAACGCCAACACTTTGTTCGAGTTGGGATAAAAGGATAGAGTGGTTTACAGTATCGAAGGCAGAAGTCAAATCTAAAAGGACTAAACAGTTTCAGTACTGTGGCAGGGTTTAAAACCAGACTGGAACTTTTCGTAAATGCAAAAAGCATCCAGAAAAGATTGCAGTTGATTAAAAACTACCTTCTCCAAGACTTTAGATAAAAATGGGAGTTTAGAAATGGGTCTAAAATTAGAAAAAAACGAATGATCCAGATTTTTCTTTTTTAAGAGGGGTTGCACAATTGCATGTTTAAAAGCTACGGGAACACACCCTGAGATGAGAGATGAGTTAACCAAGCTTAAAATACTGGAACCAACAATGTTAAAAACATCCTTGAGTAATCGAGCAGGGATACTATCCAGCAGGCAGTTTGTAGGATGGAGCTGCTTAACTATATCAAAGAGAACATGTAAAGTGACTGGCTCAAACTGCTGGAAGACAGCTTGGTGTAAAGATGAAACCGAGGGGTCCCTAGTAAATGAAGGTGGTGAAAAACTCAGGCCAGCAATTTTATCTATGAAATATTTCAGAAAATGTTCGTACAACAAAGTGGATGGCACAACACAATCTATTTCACAAGGGTTAACGAGAGAGTTAAACACTTTAAAAAGAACCTGCGGCCTCTGATTATTATTAGCAACCAGGTGAGATAAAAATTGTGTTTTAGCGGATTTAACCGCTGCCTGGTATGTAATGAATCCTTTAAAATTTGAAATGACACTTGAAGTATGTCCTTTTTCCACTTTCTCTCAGCCGTTCTGCAGACACGTCTGAGAGAGCGGGTATGGTCATTTAACCATGGTTCAGATAGCGTTTTAGTGCGTTTTTAGTTTGCGTTTTAGTGGGGCAACAAAATCTAGTATTTCAGTACAGGCAGAGTCAAAGAAGTTTGTGAGTTCATCCACATCAAAAATACAATCTTCAAGGTTGTACAGCACTAAATCTTTAAAAGAAGCAGAAAACTGTGAGGCAGTTTTAGGGTTAATAGAACGTACACTGCGTGCTGGAGCAACAGTCAAAGTGTCCGAGCAAGGGACAGCTATAGTAAAAACAATGGGTAGATGATCCGACATACCAATGTCACATATTTCCCTAACGGCAACATCTAAGCCATATGACAGTATAAGGTCTAAAGTATGACCTTTTTCGTGTGTCGGACCAGTGACAGACTGCATAAGATTAAAAGAATCAATAAGATTAATACAATCCTTAGACATTAGTCTGGATTAGCAGCATACATGTATATTACAATTACCAACAATTAAAAAGCGATCATACACTGTTATCCCTGAAATTGTTTTAATTCAAACTACTTAGGTACAATAAACATAAACTCCAAAATATTTGCACAAATACTCCATGTTTTTAGTTTGTTGTACAATTTGCATGATACTTTTCATTCTATTGAATTGTTTAGATTGAATGTACTTAACTTAGCTTATTTTTGTCTGTTGTCAATGCAACGCAATACAAGGAAGATGTTGATTGGCTCTTTGAACTGACGTCAGACATGGATGGAGCGCGCATCTTCATCTGTTCATCTTCTGGACTTTCATCATGCACGTTTGCTGGTGAGTAGTAGTACATTTTGGTCTGACACAGCGAATACGTTATAACACATAGATAAATGAGATGTATAAGATTTAGCCAGTAAAACTATATGTATGTGTAGGCTGTAACATGTTAACGTTCGCCATCGTGTTGTATCGATCAGTCGCAATCGACACTTTTATAAGTTAGTTCTGATACGACATGCTCTTTGGGATCGTCACATTTAAAATCTAATGCTTAACCTTTTTTGATCAATAATTCTCATTAAACAAATGAACGAAAATGTCGTCTGTTGTGTAAAACGATATCTTTTTTCGATGGTGTTTTTGCATCTTGGCGGTTTGCCATATTAAATACTGCGCAACTTTATCATTAACCTTTTAGATATTTTTACATTTCTTTGTGATTGAAGTATTAAACAAAAAGCTTAAATTGAAATTCGACTGCCTGCAAGAAATACTAGCCCATGTAGTTATGTAGTCTAGCCAAAGAAATGCAACCTCGTGCTCATCAGCGTGGTGTTAGCTAGTAAATTTCAGTTAATGCGAGTCTAGTGTATCATGACATGCTAAATAAATAAATGGATAGCTAGATAGTACTTTATTTTGGATATAAATTTTGTAGATAACAGATCAAAAAAGATATAATTTTTTTCTTGTTATGTAAAAAGCAATCTAATGTTTTTTGTTACTCTGCATATTCAAGTTCAAAGCAAGGCTAATCAAGATGATCTGGAATGGACAATTTAGACAACATACCCCAGGCCATGTGTCTTCTTTTTGGTTTAATCTACGCACTGCACCTAGACTACCCAAAGTGCATTGGCAACACCTTTCTTTTCATTCAGCAAGTTTTGCTAGGTTTAGGAAAGAAGGAGTTGAAGGGCAAGATTCTGGCTGTTACAAATCAGCTTACCATGTAAACAGGTAAATGCATTTTTCTTCTGGTTCTCTTTCAGAATCGTTAGATAAAAAAAAAAAAAACATTCCCTTTCATTGAACTATGCCTTAGGGTTGGCCAAATGTCCATGTTCCTTAATAATACAGTATAACACAGTGCTTGTTAAATATTTTGAAAAGTTTTAAAATACTGTTTTAAAGATTTAAAATTTGGTAATTGGTACTTAAGATGCAATGAATTTTCTTCTTTTTTTAAGAGCAAAGTAGAGAACATAAGACATCATATCTCATATACGTCGCATAGCATCTCTCACTTTGAATCACCAATTAGTCTGAGGGATGAGCTCAGCACTCTTTCAAATTTCAGTCCTGTTGACCTCGACACTCTTGAAAAGACTGTACAAAGTTCTAAGTTCCTCCACATCTGAGCTGGACATTTTACCAACTAGCTTTTTTAAATCTGTGTTTCATCTAATAGCAACTGATGTGCTTTTAATAACTAATACCTCTCTACTGAGCGGCGTATTCCCTAAGTCCCTTAAAATAGCCATTGTAAAACCTTTACTTAAAAAGAACAACCTGGATGAGTCTGTCCTCAACAACTACAGACCCATATCAAATGTGTCTTTTATCGGTAAAATAATTGAAAATATTGTTTTTAATCAAGTGTCTGCATTTCTAACCTCAACTTCCTGTTTTGATCTCAACCAGTCAGGTTTTAGAAAATATCATAGCACTGAAACAGCCTTAGTTAAAGTAGTCAACGACATTCGGCTAAATAATGATGCTGGAAAAAACACTGTTCTTATGCTGTTGGACCTCAGTGCGGCGTTCGACACTGTTGACCAAAGCATACTAGTAGTAAGACTTAAATGCTGTGTTGGCCTCTCTGGCTCGGTCATCTGCTGGCTAAAGTCTTATCTAGAACACAGGAGTTTTTATGTTTCTATTGGTCATTATGCCAATAGATGTGGCATAATGACCAATAGAAGCTCCTGTGTCCTTAGCATGTGGTGTCCCTCAGGGCTCAATCCTTGGCCCTCTTTTGTTTAATCTGTACATGCTCCCCCTTGGCCAAATTATGAAAAAACATTCTATTAGCTACCATAGCTACGCAGATGATACACAGTTATATCTATCCTTGTCTCCCAACGAGTTTGCTCCCCTTGAATCTCTTTGTCATTGTCTTAATCAAGTTCAAGACTAGATGTCTAAAAATCTCCTTAAATTAAACACAGACAAAACTGAAGTAATTATCTTTGGGAAAAAGGATCAAAGACTAAAGACTGCCACATTATTGGGAATGAAAGGTTTTGAGGTAGTGGACACCATGAAGAACCTCGGGGTCATTATTGACAGCGACCTAAGTTTCAATAGCCACATGAAGGCAGTCACAAAATCAGCTTTTTATCATTTAAAAAACATTGCAAAGGTTAAAAACGTTATATTACCGGTAGATTTAGAAAAGCTTATACATGCTTTCATCACCAGTAGGGTGGATTATTGTAATGGTCTTTTCACTGGTCTCCCTAAAAAAACAATAAAACCTCTTCAAATTATTCAAAATGCAGCAGCAAGGCTATTGACCAGAACTAAAAGAAAAGATCATATCACACCAATTTTAAAATCTCTACACTGGTTACCAGTGATCTATAGAATTGATTTTAAAGTTCTTTTTCTTGTTTTTAAATCACTAAATGGTCAAGGACCTCTTTATATAGCAGAGATGCTTGAAACATATAGCCCCTCAAGATCTCTTAGATCTGCTGGAAAACTCCAACTCGTACAATCCAGCGCTCGTACCAAGCAGGGAGAGGCAGCCTTTAGTTGTTATGCGGTCCGTCTTTGGAACCGTCTTCCTGTAGACATTAAGACCTCTCCTACTGTCTCTATTTTTAAATCCAGACTAAAAACAAAACTTTTCTATGATGCTTTCTATTAACCCTCTCTTGTACCTGTGGTCTGTAAGGTTTTTATTTTAAGCTCTCAAGTTTGTGTATTAAGTTCCCTGTGAACTATAATGTTTTTTATTTTAAGCTCTCAATTTTGTGTATTATGTACCTTGCGATTTAACATGTTTTTATTGCTAATGTTATTGTGTAATTGCTATTATGTAAAGCACATTGGGTTACCGTCCTGTTTATGAAATGGACTATATCAATAAACCTGAACCTGAACCTGAAGATATTTCTTTGTTTTTGTCAGTCTTTGAAAACTGATTTTGATAAGTGAATTCAAATAAATTGTAAGTTCAAAAAAATGATTGTTATCCTTTGTCCTTATTTGTAATGCTGGTGTATCTTTATTAAATCATTTTACAGTAAATAGCTATATTTAAATTAAAGTTTTGGGTTCTGTCTACTCACAACATTCATCCAGATTGTAGGTTTCACATATGTTGTCTGTGCATAACTGTAAGCCTTTACAGGTTTGATTGAACTTAAAACATTTATGGACACTGTAAGCCCTTACAGGTTGATTGAACTTAAAAAAATTATGGAAACTCGTTGCCCTAAAAAAGTTAATTTTGTATTGTTGAAAAAACAACATATTTTAAGTTTAATGTACCTAAAGTTTCAATTGCACTGCATTAAAAACTGTTAGTTCAATGAACTAAAAGTTTTCAATTAAATGCATTTGAAATCTTAAGTACATTAAACTTAAAATATGCTGTTTTTTCAACAATACAAAATCAACTTTTTTAGGGCAACGAGTTTCCATAATTTTTTTAAGTTCAATCAACCTGTAAGTTTTAATGTGATCCCAGCCACAAAATCAGTGAAGTCCTGAATAAAATCCTTGTTAAACTTTGGAGGTCGATACACCGCACATAATACAATCACTGGGAAATTTAACTTGAACAACTGCAGCTCAAAGCTGGAGCAGCTGTCAAACAGGATCTCTCGACATTGAAAAGTACACTTAAACACAGACGCTAGCCCTCCACCTCTACCTGTGATCCTAGGGGAGCTGAGGAAACAGCATCAGGGAGGGAGAATTTCAGAGAAGGACATAAGATCGCCATCATGGAGCCAAGTTTCCGTTAAGAACATGAGATCCAACTCCCGAGAGGTGAAGAAGTCATTTGAGGAGAAAAGTCTTGTTGGCTAGCGATCTAACATTAAACAAAGCCAAACGAAGAGTTTGATCCTCACTGGCTGTGGCTGCAGACGCCACACGATCTAGCGAGCACAGGTTCGAAAAATCCACACCACCACCTCAGTTAATCCGAGCCCACCTGGGAGAAGATGGCACTGTCAGCAGATGAGCCTCGGAGATATTCTGTGGGTCAGGGAAAACAGGACACAACCAGCATCTCTCATCCTCAGCGAACGCCCGGCAACAGCAGGAATGTAGCATCCATCAGGACACGTCACAGTGTGGACGGCAGGTAACCCTTAAGTCGTACCAGCGACCTCCGCGTTTTCCCGGTCTCCTGTAATGTTTCTTGCGGGGAAGAACAACAGCAGGTGAATGGCGCAGATACTCTTGTATGTCTGACAGCAAAGGAGGAAGTTTCGAGATCCAGCGGTCTCCCAACCAAGTCATGTCCTTCAGACAATATATCAACAGTTTTTCGAATGTTGAAAAGTGTATGACGATTATAAACAAAGCAGAGACATCTTCACAATATGTACTGATAAAGAAGGCGATAGCAAGCAGCAAACTGAGGAGATGCGGCAGAGACAGACGGCTTGCCAAACATTCTGGCGCCATCTTGATTTCTAGTGGCACCTGTTTTCTAGTGGCTGGTTCGTTCTGTCAGGGTTTGGGGTTGAGGAGATGAGGCGAGGACTCAAGTGCAGGAAACAAGGGCTTTTTTATTATTAAAATAAAACAAAATACAAACAAAAACTACCCCAAAGGGAGAAACATGACAGAATAGAACGACTAAACTAGACTAGACTAGAAGGAAGCACACAGCAGGAAAACACACATGTACATACGGCGACGAACCAGCACAGGGCTGAAAACACAAGGTTTCTTGGGCATCAAATCTTCATATTAGAATGATTTCTGAAGGATCATGTGACACTGAAGACTGGAGTAATGACGCTGAAAATTCAGCTTTGATCACAGGAATAAATTACACTTCACTATATATCCACATAGAAAACAGCAGTTTTACATTGAAATAATATTTCTCAATATTTCTGGGTTTGTTTTGTATTTTTAATCAAATAAATGCAGCCTTGGTGAGCAGAAGAGACTTCTTTTAAAAACATTAAAAATCTTACCGACCCCAAACTTTTCAACGTCAGTGTACATGACAAGCCATGTGCTCACACCACACATGACTAAAACACAAGCACATGGTCAGAAAAACAAATCACAAGCCATGTGCTAACCCAAAACGAGACATGAGCACGCAGCCAATGAGAACACTCATAAGCCACGTGTTCACACAAAACGTCTCAGGTTACGACTGTAACCTATGTTCCCTGAGAACAGGGAACGAGACAATACGTCAACGACGTTATGGGGAACGCCTCAGGCGTGACAGGTGTCTGAAATCACTATCAAATCACGTCAATCACATTGACCGGCGACAGCCCGTGAATCATTAGAGTAATGATTAGCGTGCGACCTGGAAGTATATAAGGGCGCCTTGCAACATGACAAATCACCTTATCGTCTGAAGGGACTGTACGGTAGGCAAGCCCGAGGCATGGCAGGGAGACGTATTGTCTCGTTCCCTGTTCTCAGGGAACATAGGTTACAGTCGTAACCTGAGACGTTCCCTTTCGAAGGGAACTCAACAATACGTCAACGACGCTATGGGGAACGATATACCAACGCCGCCATGCTAAGGGGAGTGCATGCCAAATAGCAGTGACAACGGTCAGAACCAGCAACTTCAAATGAAACGCTAGAACCACTCACCCTCAGGTCACACTTGCCTGTCAGTGACAGCATTCCCTACGGTCATAGCACAAGCTTCAGCCTCACAGGAAAAACCTTCATAAACATGGTTAAATGAAAGGCCCACCTGGGCCGGCTCCGGGCCTGGAACCATAGCTTCCAATTAGAAGGGGTCCCTTCTAGGGAATGTGGCTAGGGAACCCGAAGGAACCCCAGCCAGTCACTATTCAGGGGAACGTACTCACCCCGAAATGCCACCAGGACGGCCTGACCTGGCGTCAGTACATAGACACTTAGTCTGGCCAAATCCTGTCTGTCTGAAGACAGAGCCTCTGGACAAATGCCTTAAGTAAGGCATCCAACCCGAGGGACTGCGAAGCTGGCAGAGAACCACTCGGCCCGGATCTCAGAGACGGGATATCCTGGAGAGTATGACTCAGCATAGTGCTTTTCAACCATTGCTAGCGAGGGGAGTTTCTCTACTCGATCCATGGATCAACCCAGTGTCTGTGTTTCAAAACACTGAGGAGGCCTGTGAAGGCCTAAGGTCTGATCTAACTGGGAGGCCTCACGAGAGGCCTACGACCGTCTGACCAGACTCAGGAAGCCGCATGCTCATAGAGACCCTCGGTGAGGGGAGCACAAGGTCTGCCTGGTAGGCAAACCAGGCTGTAGGCAGAAAAGGTTCCGGGAGGGAACCAATAGCAGAGAATGAACACTTTAGCGAGCCAGGGCGCAAGCTCGCCTTCAGCAGCTGCCTATTAAGGCTAGTTGAAACTGATAGCAAGAGACCACTAGCTTCATAAACCCAGCAGCACTAGGGAACGTTACAGGGAGGCCCGGAGAGGCCTACTACCTGATAGCCAACGTAAGTGGGAATTCACCTTCAGGGAGGCACGTGAGGCCTACTACCTGATAACCACAGTATGTGGGGTGCTCACCTTCAGAGAGGCCAAGAGAGGCCTACTACCTGATAACCACAGTACGTGGGAACTCACCTTCAGGGAGGCCCGGTGAGGCCTGCTACCCTACAACCACAGTATGTGGGGAGCTCACCTTCAGGGAGGCCTGGAGAGGCCTACTACCTGGTAACCACAAACTGTGGGAACTCACCTTCAGGGAGGCCTGGTGAGGCCTACTACCTGACCGTTCTCATTCAAGGAGGCCTGGAGGAGCCTACTACCTGATAATCACAGTATGTGGGAACTCACCTTCAGGGAGGCCTGGTGAGGCCTACTACCTTTGACAGCCAAAATATGTGGGAGCCCACATCCTAGGGAGGCCCAGAGCGGCCTACTACCTGACAGCCACAATATTTGGAAGCTCACATTCAGGGAGGCCCAGAGAGGCCTACTACCTGATAGCCAACGTAAGTGGGAATTGGCCTTCAGGGCGGCCGGGTGAGGCCTACTACCTGATAACCATCTTAAGTGGGAATTCACCTTCAGGGAGGCCTGAGTGGCCTACTACCCGATAACCACTGGTAGCTTTGAGCCCAGAGTCCGGGTGATAATATAAGGTGGCCTGCTAAGGCCAGCCAGCTGGGGACTCGCCTATCAGGGAGGCCTGGTCGGGCCTACTAGCTAATAGTAAGTCATATTCTGCCATAAAGTACACTGTTGGGAACCATACTACACAAGCATAATTTACTAATGGGCTTCCAGTTGCGCTATAAGGTGTGTCCCACAATGTTGGGACTCACCTCCGAGGAGGCCTGTTTAAGGCCTACTACCCATCAGTGAGTCAACTGCCCGAACCACCAAGGCCAACCACGTAAAGTGAGCTGGCCTACAGTGCCCTCTAGGGGGCTGTCCAATCAAGGAGGCCTGCTGAGGCCTACTACCTAATGGCCTTCGTTGGCAGAAAAACTGTTTACACAGCGCCTACAGCATCCTGGTGCCTAATCACATTGCCCATGGCAGTGTACTCCGCAAGAAAGCTAGCACCCTTAAAACAAGGGGAGTACAACATACGCCACTCTGCCTCAACGGAGGCCCCAGTTAGTCAGGGGCCTACCATCTATGCATGGGCGTCAGCTCAGGGCAATGCTCTGGCTTCAGGGAAGCGTACTTCGACCAAAGAAGAAGTGAAGCTTACTTCATACTCGACCCGAGCCATAGTGGTGCGAGGTAGGATAAAACAGAACTGGGAGTGAAGTGCTCAGACCTACCTGTATCACAGGGGAATACTCACACCTCACCCTGAGGTTACCAGGGTGCGGGCCTGCCAGCGGCTCTAGGGGTGACAGAAATGTATCTGTGCCCAACCTAGGGGAGTGGGGCTTGAATGAAAGCCAACCACCTACAACCTAGCGCTCGAGCAGTAGCTCAGCGAGGTGAGTGAAGCCTAAACTGGCGGCCTAAATCCGTAGGCCAGTTCTGCACGGCAGGGTCGGACAGGAAACCCAGTCTTCTTCGTGAAGCGAAAGATGGCCCAACCCTGCTCAGTAAATACATATATACCACGGAGGCCTATTTGAGGCCTACCATGTCCTTATAAACCATCCTCTGCACCACGCTGCATTGCTCTAGTCACCCCAGAATGCAGAGAAGGGGGCGGGCCTTGGCCAAACGACTCCCATGGGAGGAGGCTGTTTATACAGGGATGCTAGAAACCTACATTCACAAAGTGAAGGGTCAGAGGAAGAAATGCTAAAATTTTTAGCAGAGCGCCTCTATTATCCCTGGCACAGCCTAGGCCAGCTACAGAGGCGGCCCTGGTGAGGGCCAGCCTGCAAGCATAGATCAATTTGAGGGCTCGGAGGAGCCACAGCCTTACTAAAAAATATAGTCTGTATTATTCCATACAAAGGGCTGCAGTATCGCTCAGCCTAATGAAAACCCAAACAGAGCTCAAGGGGCGACATACTCAGGAAGAAGTCAAACGGACCCGTGGGCCGGACATAAGATCTATCTGAAGCTCTAGCGTCAGTCAACACTCTAAGTAAAACAATTTTAAGAGAGAGACCAACCACTCTACCCTGAGGTGGCTAGCAGCCCGAAGGCTAACACAGTTACCGTTCTGGCCACCTAACGGGGAACTTCAGGGCCCTGATAATCCAATAAAGTTCTCTTACCTTATTACCTTGACATGACCCCATGACTCTATACAGGGAACGAGGTCTGTAAAGAGAATTTATTTTTTTTTTTATCACAAAAAATACTCTTTGAAAAGACCAGCAGCTCACCTGCGGCGTGCAAAGTGAAGACTCGCCAGATAGTTCTTTACAAACCTGGGATCCGCCACTTTACATGCCTGAAAGGGGCGTTTCCACTAACCAAGCCTAGGTGGGCCATCAGAACATAGTTCTCATCATAGGCCCATCCCCAGGCCTGATGCTATGAACGGCTGGGGGTCAGAAGAGAGAGGGGAGATTTCGTGACCCTCCGGGGAGGTTATCCATTACCGACACTGTGTGCGTTTGCGCTGGATAACCTCCCTCAAATCTCTTCTGTTGCGAGAGTCACGCCTTCTCTGCGACCTGCTCCTCAAGGGAGGGGGCGCACGAGAGGCGACACTGGCTCGCTGGCCCTGCCTAGGTCCTCAGACCGTGAAGGGCCAGGCCTTCCCGCTTGCCGGGGTACGGACGCGGATCTCAGCGGTATACAAGTTTTAAATGCTGCTGAGCGTGACTTCGCCTCCCTGAACTTCCCCACCACCGCCTCTACGGAGGTGCCGAAGAGTTCGGAAGGCGAAACCGGCGAATCGAGGAGAAAGGCTTTTTCTTTCTCCCCGATGTCGGCTAGATTTAACCACAGATGCCTCTCTGTGGCCACCATCGCCGCCATCGACCGTCCGATCGCGGCAGCGGTTTGCTTGGTAGCCCGGAGAGCCAGATCTTTGGTGCGGCGCAGCTCAGCCACCGCCTCAGGGGACATCCCTGCCCCCTGGTCGAGATCCCCCAGCAGGTCGGCCTGGTACGCCTGTAATACTGCCATGGTGTGCAGTGCAGCACCGGCCTGACCTGCTGCCATGTATGCTCTGCCATTCAAACGAGCCGTTGTTCTCAGCGGTTTGGATGGCAGAGTTGGAGCTTTCAGTGTCGCTGCCCGCCCAGACACGAGATAGTTCGCGAACGTCTCGTCAATGGGCGGCATTGACACGTACCCATGCTCTCCGATCCCCTCGACATCAGCGAAACTGGCCCGCTGATGTCGGTGAATACGGGCAGAGTATGGGCTCTTCCATGCCCTCTCGATCTCTGTGTGAAGATCAGGAAGGAATGGAAGGCTCACCTGAGCTGGTGGTGTATGGCCGGGGAGAAACCGATCGTCGAGCCTACCGCGAGCGATCTCTCCTCTAGCGCGCTGCCAAGGCAGCTGCAGCCTGTTTATGATCAGGATCTACCTGATCATTAACCTCCTCAGCCATCTCCTGCGCGTCCTGAAGAGCATCAACTGCAGGTACAGTCGGTGAGTAATCTTCCCCATCGACCTGCAGTTCGCCCTCGTCAGCCGTCGAATCATCTGAGAGGTTAACAACCCTCTCGAGGCGATCGACGAGCTCCATCTGGGAGCCCCATGATGTAAGTCGGGGGACCCGCACCATGAGGTCCAGACGCTGAACCCCCTTCACTCGAGAAGAGGGCCAGACGAGAGCGGAGCGTTTTAAGAGAAAAACACTCGCAGTTTGCACAGAGGGCTCCCTCGAGAACCTCCCGTGCGTGCTCTTCACCCAAGCAAAAAAAAAACGCACAGCTCGTGTGTGTGTCGGCCGGTGTCAGAAACCTCGGACACGGGTCGGCACACTTACGAAAACAATCTGCCTTAGCTGTGCGTTTCATCTTTCTCTTACCTTCCCGTATACTTGAATAGCGTTTTTTCAAACAAACAGTCCCTGAAGACGATGAGATGATTTGTCAGGTTGCAAGGCGCCCTTAAATACTTCCAGGTCGCACGTTAGTCATTACTCTAATGATTCACGGGCTGTCGCCGGTCAATGTGATTGACGTGGTTTGATAGTGATTTCAGACACCTGTCACGCCTGAGGCGTTCCCCATAACGTCGTTGACGTATTGTCTCGTTCCCTTCGAAAGGGAACATGACATGAAAGCACACAGCTAGTGTTAAACACAATCTGTGTGCTACACAGTACAAGACAAAACAGGAGTGTCAGGGCTCTGTAACAATACCAAGAAATAGACTAGACAGAAGTGACAGAACCCTGACAAGCGTTTTTTCATGATCGAATCTGCGGCTTTGAACGAATCGTGCGAGTCAATGATTCAATGACCCGTTAATAAATACAGCTGCTTAATTACTAAATAAATGAAAGAATGACTTGACTTATTCATTAAGACAGTGACAGTGAATGTGTCACTCTGTTTTTACCATCATTGCATATTTCTTTACTGAACATTTTTTGTTTAAAGGTGCAATGTGTAAAAATTTTGAGTATCTATTAACAGAAATGCAATATGACATCCATAACTATGTGTTCAGTGGTGTATAAAGAACTTACTTAATAAACCGTAATGTTTTTATTACCTTAGAATGAGGGATTTATATCTACATAGGCGCGGGAATCCCCTTCTATGAAGGTCGACATATTGTGACGTCATGTTTCTACCGTAGCCGACAGCGAACAAACAGCGTTACAGAGCGTGTTTCGTCACTACCTTGAAAGAGAAGCCGCAGAAAGCTAGAAGCTAGCCATAAACACCGTGAGTAGTGACTTTTCCCTTGTCAGTGGTTTAAAATATGTAGTTGGATTGTTCCATGTAACTTAATTCTTCTCCCTCGCTGTGTAATGGCTTTGCTATGTGGGGATAAATGTGCTGGTTACGTTCGTGAGACAGCTGATTAGTACTCTTGTCATTGACCGTAAAACAGTTACAGGAATCACCAATCCGTCGATCTTGGAAGCATTTTAAGTCGATCAATTTTCCAAAATCAGAGAAAAAAAGCCCTTAAATACACTTGACTTAAATACACTGGCTACACAGTGTGTAGTAAATGGTGTCTAGGGGATGCGAGGCGCGCGCACTGTTAAAATCACGTCATTTTTGCCGAACGCACCTTTGGGCTCATGCGGACGCGTCGAGTTTAAACAAGGCTTAACGCTTTAACCAGCTCAGCCCGAGTAACAGCTCATATTAGCCATCTAAACTTTTACTACCCTGTTAGAAAAAATATAGTTGCATAGTTTCATGTGGTTCTTCTCCCTCGCTGTATTATGGGTTTGCTATGTGGGGAGAAATGTGCTGGTTACATTCGTGAGACAATCAACTATTTACTATTATTATATTACGTATTAAGACCCTTGATCCTCACCGTACTATGGCTTTGTAAACGTTATCCATGATGTGGTTTATAATGGACTGTGGTATAGAAACTTGGTTTACTCTGGCTATTCTCTGCCGTCTCAGACGACGATGTTTGTCCCGTTTGAGACACGGTAGCTTCTTCGAAAGGGAGGGGTGAGCAGTGGGCTGAGGCCTTAGTGTAAACTCGCAACCGAACCGTTAGATGTCGCTAAAAGTCACACACTGCACCTTTAAATCATTACTTGTTTTATAAAGGTATTTGTAAAGGTAAAAAAAAATGCACTGGAAAAATCGATTTAAGGGGGCAAATATTGTCCCTTAATGAAAAAAGTATGACCACAATCTAAGTAGAAGAGAGGGGGTACGCAGAATGATGTTAAATGCCTCTTAAAAGTTTGAGAATCACTGCCATAGAAGGATATATTAAGGAACACTTTATACAAATGCATTCAATGTCTAATAAAGGTTGGTTTAATGCACTTAATGACATTTTCCCATTTTTCTTGACCTAATCTAAAGGGAGATTTACTCCTATTAACCAATTAACAATTCCTTTACTACGAGCTAATTAAACAATAATAATTGTGTTAATTACATGAGTATATAGTCTATTCATATATTAACAAATGTAGAGACTATAGTATAATAATGAATTAACTATAAACTAATAGTTTGTTAATGACTTGTAAGTACTTTATTAATGCATACTTGTACCATTTTAAATGGTACAAGAGAATAGTCATCACAATATTATGTTTTTGTTAAAGATTACATTTATCAGTTCTTTTAAATTTACAGTGTTTTAAAATATGAACTTTACGTGAGTTTTAGATGAAGGCAACAGTAATCTAAACAAAAAAAACAAAAAAAGAAATGGGCATGCACTAGACAGACAGACAGATAGATAAATAGATAGATAAATAGATTATCAGACTGTAGTGTCAGGGAGCCAGTCCATGAAATGCCCAATAAAAGAGCTAAAGAAATGTGGAAGTTGAGGGATGCATTCACAACCTATTACTGTTTAACCGATAATGTATGTGTACATTTCCTAAACCTTCACATATCAGCTCCAGCTAAGCCTCTAATACGCTTTTCAGACATGGTAATAACTCATTCATGTTTCCTGCGCCGACTAAATCAACACTGTATTGCCGTAGCTAGATGCAAATCATTTCTCAAGGGAAGTATTTGCAACAGTCACACTGCATTCTTCATAGCGCTACCCTAGATATGGAAAAGTGTTTACTAACTGATGTGTATGGTGACATAATTGATAGTGAATGACAAACAGCAATGCAAGATTACACAGTGCTCTCATCTTCAGGCATGGATATTTTAATAGTTGAGTAGGCAAAGCTGACTGTGGATACACTCAGAGCTATAATACAGTTTCCCCTTTGATTCTGCTGATGCCAAATCAGAGATTATGCTATCACAGCTTAATTAGAATTTTTAAAGTTAAACGAGTTCAACATGGGTACTTGAAAATGAGATGAGGCAGATGAGACGCCTTGAGATCTGACCAGAACCATGAATCATGAAGTGTGTCCTAAATTAATTTGTGACCTCTACGTACGCACTTGCACCAATGATGGAACCACAGAAAGAATGTGTCATGAAGAAAGAAAAAAAAACAATTCCTCTGGCAGAAGTATCTGATAACTCTTATGGACTATAACCCCTCTATCACAGCCAACAAAATTGCTCTAATTCTTCACTACAGCAGATAGCTTCAGTCGAATGGCAGCAAAGCTATTATCCTGCAAAGTTGTGGGCTGATAGTCACTTTATGTTTGATTGAACAGTGACAAAATCTCAGAATAGAGTAGCACTCTGACTTC